>NW_017732802.1:10663-19591 GCF_001890085.2 Hipposideros armiger | reverse complement strand
TTAAAGAATGATGGGGTCAAAGATGAAATAAAAAGAATTATCAAAAGATACATAGAAACAAATAAAATGAAAATACATTCTATCAAAATTATTGGGCTACAGCAAAAACAGTAATAAGAGGGAATTTTCTATAATTACAGGCCTATCTCAAAAATAAAGAAAAATCCCAGATGAATAACCTAACATTGCACTTTAAAGAACTAGAAAAAGAAGAACAAATGAAACCCAAAGTCACCAAAAGGAAGGAAATAATAAAAATCAGAGCAGAACAAAATGAAATAGAGAACAAAAAGACAATAGAAAATAATGCAACAAAGAGCTCGTTCAGCAAAAGATTGAAACAAAAATGCAACAAAAGATTAATAAGATTGACAGCCTTTGGCTAGACTTACTAAGATATGAAGGACTATATGCCATCAAATTTAATGACCTAGAAGAAATGGACAAGTTCTTACAAACACAGCCTTCCTAGACTGAATCAGGAAGAACTGGAAAATCTAAACAGGCAGATCAATAATAAGGAAATTGAACCAGTCATCCAAAACCTTCCCTAAAGCAAAACTCCAGGACCAGATGGCTTCACTAATGAATTCTACCAAACATTCAAAGAGGATCTAATACCTGTCCTACTCAAACTCTTCCAAAAAAATTGAAACAGTACTCTTTAACTCATTTTATGAGGCCAACATTACCCTCATACCAAAAACTGGTAAGGATAACACAAAAAAAAGAAAATTACAGGCCAATATGTCTAATGAATGCAGATACAAAATCCTAATTAAAATTCTAGCAAATCGAATACAACAATGCATTAAAAAGATTATACATCTTGACCAAGTGGAGTTCATCCCAGGGGCACAATGGTGGTTCAACATACACAAATCGATCAAGGTGATACACCACATAAACAAAATAAAGGACAAAAACTATACAATTATATCAATAGATGCAGAAAAAGCATTTGATGAGATACAACATTCAATTATGATTAAAACACCTAATAAAATGGGTATAGAAGGAAAATACCTTAACATAATAAAGGCCACATATGACAAACCCTCAGCTAATATCGTAATGGTGAACAACTGACGCCCTTCGCTCTATGTTCAGGCACAATACAGGGTTGTCCCCTATCACCTCTGCTTTTCAACATAGTATTGGAAGTCCTAGCCAGAGCAATCAGGCAAGAGAAAGAAATAAAAGGCATGTGACTTGGGAATGAAGAAGTTAAATTGTCACTTTCTGCAGATGACGCGACGCTACATATAGAAAACTCTGACTCCACCAAAAAAACTCATAGAAACAATAAAAGCATATAGTAAAGTTGTTGGCTACAAAATCAATGTACAAAAATCAATTACATTTCTATCTACTAACAATAAAATTTCAGAAAAGGAATAAAGAAAACAATTTCTTTTGCAATTGCTACAAAAGAAATAAAATACCTAGGAAGAAACTTAACTAAGGATGTGAAGGAAAATTATAAGATCTTTTTAAAAGAAATATGAAGAAGACACAAAAAGTGGAAAGACATTCCATGTTCTTGGATTGGAAGACTCAACATAGTTAAAATGGCAATATTACCCAAAACAATATAGAGATTTAATGCAATCCCCATCAAAATCCCAATGGCATTTTTAAGAAGAAATAGAACAAAAACTCATCAAATTTGTTTGGAACCACAAAAAACCCTGAATACCCAAAGAAATTAAGAAAAAGGATAATGCTGGAGTTATCACACTCCCTGACTTCAGACTGTACTACAGAGTAATATAATTAAAACAGCATGGCATTGGCAGAAAAACAGACACACAGGCCAATGGAGTAGAATTCAAAACCCAGAAATAAACCCACATAAATATGGACAGATAATTTTCAACTAAGAAGCCAAAAACATACAATGGAGAAAAGAAAGCCTCTTCAATAAATGGTGCTGGGAGAATTGGAAAACCACGTGCAAAAGAATGAAACTAGACTGCTATCTGTCACCGTGTACCAAAATTAACTCAAAATGGATTAAAGACCTAAACATAAGACCTGAAACAATAGACTGGATAGAAGAAAACATAGGTACCAACCTTATGGACCTTGGGTTCAAGGAGCATTTTATGAATTTGACCTCAACGGCAAGAAAAATAAAAGCTAACATAAATGAATGGGGCTATGTTAAACTAAAAAGCTTTGGCACAGCAAAAGAAACCATTGACAAAATAAAGAGACAACCAACTGAATGGGAGAAGATTTTTGAAAACAATCCCTCTGATAAGAGGCTAATATCCAAAATATATAAGGAACTCATACAACTCAACAACAAATAACAAACAATCCAATTAAAAAATGGGCAGAGGACCTGAATAGACATTTCTCCAAAGAGGACATACAGATGGCCAATAGACACATGAAAAGATGTTCAGCATTACTAATCATCAGAGAAATGCAAATAAAAACCACAATGAGATATCATCTTACACCAGTTAGAATACTACCATCAAGATAAATACGGCCAGCAGAGTGGCTCAGTTGGTTAAGAGTTAGCTTAAGAGTGCGAGCTCTGAGCAACAGGGCCGCCGGTTCAATTTCCATATAGGCCAGTGACACTGCACCCAAGCTTAGCTGCCGCTGCGCTGCCAACAGGTGGCAGCATGGCTCAGATGGTGCGAGTACATGCTCCTAATGATAAGGCTGCTGGTTTGAATGGTGGGCTATGCCTGCCTACAACTAAGACTGAACTCGGCATCTTGAGCTGAGCTGCCACCTGGATGCCTCAGTGGATAGAGCATGCGCTCTTAACAACAAGGCTGCCTGTTAGACTCCCGAATGAGATGGTGGCCACGCCCACCTGCAACTAAGATTGGACACAGCACCTTGAGCTCAGAGTCCACGAGCCACCGACAGGCAGCCAGATGGCGACTGGTGCCCTCCACAACTAAGACTGAAGAACAACAACTTGGCTTGTCCCCTTCCCCAATTCCCCAACACTGTTCTCCTCCCCCAATTCCCCAATTTAAAAAAAAAAAAAACCAAGATAAATAATAGCAAGTGTTGGAGAGGCTGTGCAGAAAAAGGAACCCTCATACTTTGTTGGCGGGAATGCAGATTGGTGCAGCCACTATGGAAGGCAGTGTGAAGGTTCCTCAAAAAATTAAGAATAGAATTACCATATGATCCAGCAACCCCTCTCTTTCGTATATACCCCAAAAATCTGAAAACATTTATCCATAAAGATATATGTGCTCTGATGTTCATTGCAGCATTATTTACAGTGGCCAAGACATGAAAACAACCAAAGTGTCCTTCAATAGATGATTGGATAAAGAAAATGTGGTATATATACACAATGGAATACTATTCTGCCATAAGAAAAGATGAAACAATGCCATTTGTGACAACCTGGATGGATCTTGAGATTATTATCCTAAGCCAAATAAGTCAGACAGAAAAAGTCAAGAACCATATGATTTCACAGATATGTGGTATATAAAACTGAAAACAACAAATGAACAAGACAAATAAATAAAGAAACAAAGACTCATAGACACATACAATAGTTTAGTGGTTACCAGAGAGTAAAGGGGGCGGGGGGTGGTAGATGAGGGTAAATGGGGTCAAATATATGGTGCTGGAAGGAGAACTGACTCTGGGTAGTGAATACCCAATGTGATATATAGATGATGTATTACAGAATTGTACACTTGAAACCTATGTAATTTTACTAACTATTGTCATCCCAATAAATTTTAATTTAAAAAAATTGGGGCAAACACACCAAATCTGACAATGTAGAAACTATAGTACAGGGGGAAATGGTTGGATACTAGAAATCAACGAATACAGTTTTTCACCTGAAACCTACTAATTTAAGTCTGTTGATGGGACAACACTATGAAGAAACATTGTGTAGGGGTCTTCAGTAAAAACTTTTCCAGTAGCAGGTAGCATAAACCTGAAAGGATTTTTGCTTCATCAGGAACTAGAACCAGGAATCCAAGCACTTTTCAACTCTGCTCAATCTGAAAAAGAATTTCTCAGTCTTAATTCAAAAGTATAAATAGAGGAATAATCTACCCAGTTCGTATTAAGTTAAGAGGTCACCACTGGACCAAATTAAGTGTAGTCAGTGATTTAATATCATATAATAAAAACACAATTGCCAGAAGCCATCCTTGGGTGTGGAATGGGGGCTGAGTTATGACAAGTAAGGGGCTGGAAAGATAGCCAAAATACACCTGTTACAGTAGGGGATCAGAAGACGGGCATTTCATTTCCACTCTAAGCTAGACTATTACTTTTGTAATAGTGCCTTTTCTCTCTAGGTCTTCAAAATCTGTACAATGAAGGCTTTGGTCTAAAGTGTCACTTTTCAAATTGTGCTACTTGGAAACATAGGCTCTGGGATAGAGTAGGGATTCCACAGACAGCTCCCACTTTCCACAAAATAATGAAAATTTAAACTGCTTGAAGAACAGATCCATTGCTTCTACCTTTTTTAAAATTAAAGTTTATTGGAGTGATAATTGTTAGTAAATTTACATAAGTTTCAAGTGTACAATTCTGTAATACATCATTTATTAATCACATCGTGTGTTCACCACCCAGAGTCAGTTCTCCTTCCATCACCATATATTTGATCCCTTTTACCCTCTTCTGCCATCCCCCTACCCCCCTACTTTCTGGTATCTTATTGCTGAAACAAGTTTTCAAAAAAAAAGAAAAGTATGAAAAACACTATTCCATGTGGTCTCTAAGGTACATTTAAGCTAAAAAAATGTCTCAGTTCTGATCCCCAGTGATTACTGCTTCAATAGGCTGCCCACTAAACTCTACACACTCCCTTCAGGTGATGGTGCATTGAAGAGTGAGGGAAGGCCAGCCCAACAGAGCTGAAGCAAGGTTCTGATATGTTGGACAACAGCCTTGCCATGTCTACTCATTGCTACACAATCAGGTCTCAAGGATATGCCCATAAAGAGGATGTTGGAGGCAGATGTCCCATGGCCTGGATGACTTAGATGTTACTGTCTCAAGACCTATTCCTTTCTGGGTTTATGTTCATAGCAGTTGGGGCATCATAGCTGATGTGTGAATGATTTCCCAGACCCCTTGGGACCATGAGTCAGGGCTCCAGGGCTAAAGGCAACAGGATTATTCTGAAAAAGGAAATCAATTAGGGTTACTCTGCTTGAGTTCCAAGTCTGTGAGAAAATTATTGGAAACCTGGGAAATTAGGGGCAGCCAGTGTGTGTTTTCAGATCCTGCTACGCATGTGGCTACTCAGAAGCCCAGGGAGGTAAAAACTGAGCTTAAAGGAAGAAAGTCGTCACTTCCATTTTATAGCATGAACATGCTTCCCTTCACAAAGGACTTGGATAGGGATTGTCTGAATACAAACCCTGCAGAGGGGTGGAGGGAATGATCACTAATGCAAAGAATGTTCAAAACTGCATCAAGGAGCCAAGGTTCAAAGCTCTATGAAGAAAGGAAGCAGAATCAGTCCCCAACAGGGAAGTCAATGTGGGTTACATATTAGAGATTCCTGTAACTGCAGAGCTCCAGTTCCAGGTGTTGCAGATTCAAAGTCGAGGAAGATAAAATATATTGGGGCAAGACAGAAGGAAGTCTCTGTCTCCACACTATGACATGAATTCTCCTCTTCCTCCCAATTTCTGCACTCCTAAAGCTCTAAGGGATAATCCGAGCAGAGAACTCATGCTTCTGAGGAAAACTCGATTGAACATCAGAGCTAGAAAGGACTTTAGAAGTCATCCAGCCCAAACACCTCAGAGACATCAAGTGACTTGACTGAACCTGGTCTTCCTGGCTGTTCCAGTACTGTGGCTTTTACACTGTCTCACTGGAGGACCTGAAAGTGTAGGAACTCTGGCTACATTCCAGATCAGGAGCAGTGATGACTACGGTCTGTTTGGGAATACACACTAGTAATAGCAGAGCTGAAAATACTCTTGCTTTGTAACCATCTTGCCCAATGCTCTTCTTTTATAATTGAGGACCCTAAGGTCCCAGCATCCCTTGCATTCCTCTCACAGACTCTATGGATTCAGCCTGTTTCACTCTCTTCTTCAAAGACCTACTCAGTCTCTTGGGCTTCTCACTCAACTAGCTTACAAAATCAATGTGGCTCATCATTCCATCCCACTTATTTGCTGTTTTTTCTCCAAGCAAATTCACAGACTTTTTATTTTAAGTTTTGTTTGCTACAATAAACATTAATGAAATAGGCATAAGGAAATAAAAATAACTAACATGAGAAGTTGCATAAAACCTGATAAAGCACTCACAGAAAGAGTTGTATAGATACTTTCAAGATTCTTTCTTTGCAGGAATCATTCTTTACAGCTTTATGGCTTAGTCCTGTACTCAGCAATAGGGTCACTTCATCATCTCTGGCTATAGAACTCAAGAATCATCTTACCTCCCTTCACAGGGACATGACTACATATCTACGGGCCAACTACTATAATTTCCATATTTACAAACCACAGTGTTATAGATCAGATACACACACAGAGAGTGACTTCATGTTAAATCTATTCAGTGTGAAGTGCGGGGGCACTCTATTGGTAATTTCTACTGAAGGTGGTAAATTTTATAAACTAGTTCGGTTCACTCAAGACCCACATCCCCACATCCTAGCTTGCCTTCATAATCTTTTATACTTGGGAAGCGAAATGTTGAAGTTCCCAGATATATTGGTACCAAGGTTCCATGTGCAATGTAAGTTTAGCCAAGTAGTAACTCTCACAAGTTATTTGGGTGCACAGACTTTTAAAATTTATTTTCTATTAGTTTTAAAGGCTTTTTAAGGGAATTGATTTGCAGATCCTCGACTTCGATATGAGTCTTTACTGGAAAGGAGCCATCTGAGCACAAATTTGTTCTTGAGGCACCTCATAGGCTGTCCTTGCCTATCTCTTGTTTCACTATAGCACATAAAAAGTAAACTCACATGGTAGCTTTCAGACTAATTAGCTTTCTAGTAACAGGCGTCAGTATTTTATATTATTTAAAAACTTTAATTTGCCAGTCTGTGGCTAAGATTCCAATACGAAGGAATCAGAAAGCTTAAGAAAGCAGACATGAGGATTCCTTGGACAGAATAAGGCAACAGTTTTGGGGTTTTGGAAGAGACTCATACTCTAACAAAAATATAACAGAAGTTTTTCAACCAAAGTTCCAAGAACTACCAAAGTACAATTGAAAGCAATACTAAACATAATGAACCTTATCTATAACAAGTATTTTTTTCTCTAACAACAATCCTGCTTTGTGATCATCATCATAAAACATTGTCAAACAATAGTATGAAAAATTTCTTATGTAGTGTACAATAATTTTTTACAGAACATTTGGACTCTAAAATTAAATCAATTAACTATTTGCAAGGACAGGTAAGGGCACTGGTAAAATTATCAGTAAGCTTAACATTGAAACAGTTATCAAGGTTGGTTTAGAGAGCCTCATAAGAATTAGCATTGCTCACTAGTGTCACTATTTTTCTAGTGAAAAATAGAAAATCTGACATAAACTTTGAAAAGGTTATGACACCTGGTACACTGTTGATAGAAAAAAGATTTTATATGCCAAGTATGTCATTGCCATTAAATCAATTCCCTATTCTGACATTATTGTAGTTTGTATAATAAATGACTGAATAATAATAGTAATGATAATAATAATGGTAATAGCAAATAATTCTATAGCACTTACTATATACCAGACACTGTTCTAAGGGCATTCCCATATTAACCCAATTAGTTATTACAGTTAAGAATAAGTACATTATCCCCATTTTACAGATAAGGAAACAGGCACAGAGAAATTGTTCACCAGGTTATAGTAAAGACTGTGGTAGATAGATTTCCTACGCCTTACAGACAGGCAAATCCACAGAGGTTCCCAGTTAATAAATTGTGTCCACATTTATAGAAAATGCATGCAAAGAGTGACGTTATTTTTAAAATTTGGAAACTTTATTAACATTTACTTGTATTTGGCTTATACTAAGAATAGGGCATAAAGGTCTCTCAAAACAAAATTGCTGTCTGGGCCAGCATCATGGGTGTGTGACCCATGTAGTCACACAGGGCCCTGCTCTTAGAAGGGCCTGCACTGATTTTAAGGCTCTGCTGAAGCCATCTTAAAACACTTATGTTTTTAACAAGGGACCTTGCATTTTCATTTTGCACTGGGCCTTGAAAAGTATGTAACCAGTCCTGATTGTTACAATAACTATGCAGAAATTGGGTTTAATTTCTTTATCTGTGCATTAAAACTTGCTTTAGCTTGGGAACATGATTTTATCGATGAGCAAGCATTGGTTGTAAAAAGTAGAGTTCTGTCTTATAGGTACTACTAGATGTTGCCATTTAAATTATAAATATTATGAAATCTAGGGAGTTAAACTTACATCTCTTTAAATTGATATGTGAGGAAATAGGATCATCTCATCCTTTTGTGTTCACAAGTGAGCTGGTTGTCACGGAATGCATAATAGCATTGTTTATTTGAATTGAATATGAAGTCAGACTTTTTATGACAGAAAAGAAGTTGATTTGACAGATTGGTTTGACAATGAATAGTGGCTTTGCTTGTTAGAAAAGATAAACATATGTCTCTGTTCACCTAGGGCAGTCACTGTTCATGCCTGTTGTCCTGGTATGATAATCAGTAGCTTACCAACATTAGGTTATATGGTGGATAATTTTCATAAATTGAGTTAAATCTCTAGAGCTAAGATTTTTTATTCCTCACAAAAAATATATAATAAATGCATGGTATTAAAATATTATATTAACAATGATAAGTTAATATTCAAAATTTTCTAAACCTTTCTATGTATACTGGATTAAACAGATACTTCTAAAAGGCAATAGATAAAGTTAATGGTGATTTAATAAGTCTTGATAAAAA
>NW_017732802.1:8908-10238 GCF_001890085.2 Hipposideros armiger | reverse complement strand
CCACTGCAGTAGGGGCTGCAGCCTACGCCTTCGCCGGGGACTCACAGCAGACCAGCTCCAGGTTGAGCTGTTGTTCAGCATCTTAGCTGAAGAGGGCAGTGTCACTGGCCCTCATATGTGGGATCCGAACCAGGCTCCTCTGGCGTCCCAAGCCAGCTCTTAACCATCGTGCCACTCGGCCGGCCCAAGTCAGGTGGTTTTTTTACTTCTTTGTTTTCAACAAGGTTAATGGTAATCTAATCAGCTGATACAGCATTAAATATAATTTTATGATAGAGAATTTGTGATTTGGGACATATAATTTGGAAGGAGTACAAAGAACTAAGCATAGACAGGACATGCAGGGGTGTTGTTACTGCAGAGATTTAAGAGGTCAAGCAAAGCTAGCCATCACATTTCATTAGATGAGAAAGGGAGACTAACTCTTTATGTACTTTGTAACATAGAATGTAATCTTCCCACTCAAACTTGAGGTAAATGGAGTAAGTTTCTTGTCCTTAAAAACCAGTAGAATCCACAAACTAAGAAAATGCTCAAAAATAAATAAATAAAGCCCACAATGATAAGAGTATGTCAAAAGGGCAGAGCAGCAAAAAGAAAGAGATTCCCCTGGCCAAAGCTTAAAAGTTTTGAGCAACAAAATAAAGTAGCATTGGATTATAGCCCAAAGTATAAAATAAATGTCTATGAGGTCATGTTAATACAAATAAGTGACTGAGTAAAGAAATAGGTGAGAAGAAGAGACAGATATCTCATGAAAAAGTATTCAAAATAATTTTATATACACACCCCATCCTCAACGAGGGGTAGCATAACTCTCCACTCCCTAAGTGTGAGCTGCACATAGTGACTTCCTTCCAAAGAGTGTGGAAGTATGAGAGAGGAGAGTGACTTTCCGTGGACAAAACTGACAGACACCACCTGTGCTGCCAGGTGGTCAAAGTTAACATCAACAGTCACAAATCATGTTGATATTTTATACTCTTGATGTAATGTGATCAAAATGGCACTTTATCTTAGTGGTCTTCCTCCCAAAAACCCATTCAATGATCTAGTCATGAGATAAACATCAGACAAATTCCAATAGGTAAACATCTTACAATATACCTGACTAGTCAGTACTCCTCAAAACTGTCAAAGTCAGAAGGTCTGAGAAACTGTCACAGCCAAGGAGAGCCTAAAGAGACTTGACAACTAAATGTAAAGTAGTATCTTGGATGCAATCTTGAAACAGAAAAAAGACATTAGGTTAAAACCAAGAAAATCTGAATAAACTATGGACTTTAGTTAATAATAATTCACCAATATTGGTTCATTAACTGTAACAAAT
>NW_017732802.1:3495-7643 GCF_001890085.2 Hipposideros armiger | reverse complement strand
AAGGATAGCAAGTTGTCTGTTCCCCTTCCCCCAATTCCCCAGCACTGTTCCCATCCCCCAATTCCCCAATTAAAAAAAAAAATGGTCCTGAAGGAGCTCACCGATGAACAAAAGCAAAGGAGAGTTGGAATTTCTAAGACCTTTTGGAAAGGCAAGGTGATGTTTTGGGCCATGTTATCACTAGTGATGAAACATGGATGTAACAACTGACGTCCTCTGCATAGCTGGTGCTACGTCACCCACAAAACTCCTTACTGCTGGGCAGCTAGCATCACTCCACAGGCTACCTGTAGATTGAATCGGGCAGAGGGCCTGTGGTGGCTCAAGAAACATTTGATTGAGGGCATTAAGCCAAGACGTGTGTTGCAACATAAACAAGCAATGGCTGGACACAGCAGGGGTTTTTTCCTTTTTCTTTTCTTTTTTTTTTTTTTATTTATTTATTGTTTTTGTTGTATTTTTTCTTTTTTCTGTTTTCTGGGGGTTTTGTTTTGTTGTTTTTGTTTTCTGTTTGTTTTTTTGTTTATTGTGTGTGTGTTTTGTTGTTTTGTTTTGTGGGGTGGACCAGGGCCCAGCACTTATCCAGGAGCTGACTACACTCAATTTGTAGAAACTACTGACCACGCCCCTTAGCTCCCTGCCCACCTAGAACTGCGTTGCCAAGGGCCCTCTGGGTGTCTGGGTGATATGCCCTGCCCCACAAACTGTGGAGGAGGGTTTTTTTTAGAACAACAGACAATCCACAATGGCCTGGGGAAATTTTTTTGGTGAATAGTGACCCAAAAACTGCACCGAGCCACTCAAGAGCAGCTCTTGAGAATTGGTGAGCCTGAAATAGAGGCTGGCTGCAGTGTACTTGTGCAAGGTGGTCATAAGCTAGATATTGGTGTAAGATATGAATTTGCATAAATGTTGTAAAAACCACTGGTCATGTCTTGTGACCCACTTGACCTCCACCCCACACAACGAATTCTGCATTGCCAAGGGCACTCTCAATACTGGGTCAACCAGCCAGGAACATGCTTCTTTCTAAGGAGCCTTTTTCAACAGCTGGGCCTCACAGGCAGCTGGCAGGTGGTGATAGGCCTAGAAATCCCTGGGCCTTTTTCTAAGCTGCCTCAGGCTTCCTGTTGGTGGCAGCAGGCCTCAGTTCACAGCATGGCGACACCCACATGCTTCCTGCTCCAGCACAAGTAGCAGACAACCACATACAGCTTTGAGGCACCTACCAGGTAACCACAGGCCAGTAACAGACAGGGATGAAATTTCCCTGCATGGGAGCCCCATTCAAGAGACACCAGAAACAGCACAAACGGAGGCCAGCTTCAGACCACAACAGAGCACTACCTGATTAGACCCACAAGTGGCATAAACAAAGGGGATTCTCATCAGGCACAAGAGCCCGCAGTGGTGAAGCAAAGTCTGAGGGGTCAGCCCTCACAGAGCACCTCATACACTGTGGGCATAGCCAATCCTCATAGCTAGTCAGATTGAGAGTTAATCCCACCCACTGACAAGCCAAAAGCAATCAAGACTCAACTACAACAGGAGAATACACACAACACAAGGGACANATATTCAACAATAATTTATAAGAAATACAACATATGGAGAAACATGTTAAATTATGCCATGGAGATCCACTCAGCAAAATGACCCAGCTTCTTCAGTAAATAAATTGCAAGGCTAAAAGGTGACAAATGGGGAGCTTATAGATTAAAAGAGATTTAGCCGACATATATGAGGACTGCCAATTAAGTTCATGAACTTGCCACCATGTGCTTACATTGGCAGTACTGTACAAACAGCTTGGTAAGGTTTCATAACCTTGGTGTATCAGTGTCTCACAGCTGTGTTCATGTCGACGTGTGGCAGTGTCTTGCTAAGTGGAGTTCATTATTGTTGTTGTGTGTTTTTGTGTGCCATAGTGAGAATGTCTGAGCTTGAATTACAGCAATGAACAAACATTAAATTTCTTGTTAAACTGGGCAAGAGTGGAAATGAAATCAGGGACATGTTAGTCCAAGTTTATATGAATAATGCCACGAAGAAAATGACAGTGTACAAATAGATTAAACATTTTTCTGAAGGGAGAGAATGTGTCACTGATGAAGAGAGGTCTGGGTGGCCAGTAATGAACAGGACTGATGAAAACATTGCAAAAATTCATTGAAATGTGCATCAAAATCATTGGCTGACTGTGAGAAGTATAAAAGGCTAAGTAAACATGAATAGAGAAATGGAAAATCTTAACTGAAAATCTTGGCATGAGAAAGGTGTGTGCAAAAATGGTCCTGGGGTCGACTGAGTGGCACATTGGTTAAGAGCTGGCTTGGGACGCCAGAGGGCCCTGGTTCGGATCCCACATATGAGGGCCAGTGACACTGCCCTCTACAGCTAAGATGCTGAACAACAGCTCAACCTGGAGCTGGGCTGCCGTGAGTAGCAGAGGACAGCGTAGGCTGCAGCCCCTGCTGCAGTGGGTTGCCATGGGCTACTGTGTGTAGCCAGCAGCCAGCGTGAGTGGCCAGCAGCCACAGTGAGTGGCCATCCAGAAGCCAGTGACTGATCTGCCTCACCTGGTTAGAGCGCAATGATGGTGTCAACTTGGGCCAGTGAAGCGACCTCCTCCACAAGTAGACTGAAGAACAAAAGGATGGCAACTTGTCTGTTCCCCTTCCCCCAATTCCCCAATTAAAAAAAAAAAATGGTCCTGAAGGAGCTCACCGATGAACAAAAGCAAAGGAGAGTCAGAATTTGCTAAGACCTTTTGGAAAGGCAAGGTGATGTTTTGGGCCATGTTATCACTAGTGATGAAACATGGATGTAACAACTGACTTCCTCTGCATAGCTGGTGCTACGTCACCCACAAAACTCCTTACTGCTGGGCAGCTAGCATCTCTCCACAGGCTACCTGTAGATTAAATCAGGCAGAGGGCCTGAGGTGGCCCAAGAAACATTTGATTGAGGGCATTAAGCTAAGACCTGTGTTGCAACATAGACAAGCGATGGCTAGACACAGCAGGGGTTTTTTCCTTTTTCTTTTCTTTTCTTTTTTTTGTTTTGTTATTTTCTTCTTTTTCTTTTTTCTGTTTTCTGGGGGGTTTTGTTTTATTGTTTTTGTTTTCTGTTTGTTTGTTTTTTTGTTTATTGTGTGTGTGTTTTGTTGTTTTGTTTTGTGGGGTGGTCCAGGGCCCAGCACTTATCCAGGAGCTGACTACACTCAATTTGTAGAAACTACTGACCACTCCCCTTAGCTCCCTGCACTCTGGGTCTCTGGGTGATATGCCCTGCCCCACAAACTGTGGAGGAGGTATTTTTTATAGAACAACAGACAATCCACAATGGCCTGGGGAAATTTTGTTGGTGAATAGTGACCCAAAAACTGCACCAAGCCACTCAAGAGTAGCTCTTGAGAATTGGTGAGCCTGAAATAGAGGCTGGATGCAGTGTACTTGTGCAAGGTGGTCATAAGCTAGGTATTGGTGTAAGATATGAATTTGCATAAATGTTGTAAAAACCACTGGTCATGTCTTGTGACCCACTTGACCTCCATCCCACACAACTAATGCTGCATTGCCAAGGGCACTCTCAATACTGGGTCAACCAGCCAGGAACATGCTTCTAAGGAGCCTTTTTCAACAGCTGGGCCTCACAGGCAGCTGGCAGGTTGTGATAGACCTAGAAAGCCTTGGGCCTTTTTCTAAGCTGCCTCAGGCTTCCTGTTGGTGGCAGCAGGCCTCAGTTCACAGCATGGCGACACCCACATACTTCCTGCTCCAGCACAAGTAGCAGACAACCACATACAGCTTTGAGGCACCTACCAGGTAGCCACAGGCCAGTAACAGACAGGGATGAAATTTCCCTGCATGTGAGCCCCACTCAAGAGACACCAGAAACAGCACAAACGGAGGCCAGCTTCAGACCACAACAGAGCACTACCTGATTAGACCCACAAGTGGCATAAACAAAGGGGATTCTCATCAGGCACAAGAGCCCGCAGTGGTGAAGCAAAGTCTGAGGGGTCAGCCCTCACAGAGCACCTCATACACTGTGGGCATAGCCAATCCTCATAGCTAGTCAGATTGAGAGTTAATCCCACCCACTGACAAGCCAAAAGCAATCAAGACTCAACTACAACAGGAGAA
>NW_017732802.1:0-934 GCF_001890085.2 Hipposideros armiger | reverse complement strand
CACACATGCATACACACACGAGGTCTGACAATTACGTTTGCAAACTCATTCTACAAAAAGTGCCACATACCTCATTGCTGAATATTGCTATTGTCATCTTCGAAGTACTCCCCTTGGGAAGTTATGCACCAATGCCAGCACCTAGTCCACCATTCAAAGATATTTTGGAACTCTTTTTCTGGAATGGCCATCAGAGCTGTTGTCATATTACCCTTGATGTTCTCAATGTCATCAAAATGTCTTTCTTTCAATATTTCCTTTATCTTCAGATAAAGAAAGAAGTCATTGGGGGCCAGATCAAACGGGCAAGGAAGGTGTTCCAATACAGTTATTTGCTGACTGGCTAAAAACTCCCTCACAGACAGTACCGTGTGAGCTGGTGCATTGTCATGATGCAAGAGTCATGAATTGTTGGTGAAAAGTTCATGTCATCTATCTTTTTCACGCAGCCTTTTCAGCACTTCCAAATAATAAACTTGGTTAACTGTTTGTCCAGTTGGTACAAATTCATAATGAATAATCCCTCTGATATTGTTGCAACAAGTTTGCAAACTTAATTGTCAGAATGTGTGTGTGTGTGTGTAACTAAATAAAGTTTAAAAATAATTGTAATAGATATATACAATGTCAGAGGGGCAATAGATTAGGGGAGGGGAGTTATCACTTTGTGAGGGGTGAAATGTCTAACTGTGACATTGTTTTGTAGACCTGAAACTAATAAATAAATAATAAATAAATAAATAAAAACATGAAAAAAAATTTAAAAATAAAACACATTAAAAAATTTAAGGGCCAGCCGAGTGGCTCAGTTGGTTAAGAGTTAGCTTAAGAGAGTGAGCTCTGAGCAACAGGGCTGCCGGTTCAATTCCCACATGGGCCAGTGACGCTGTGCCTGAGCTGAGCTGCCAACAGGTGGCAGGATGGCTTAGCTCGT
>NW_017732801.1:272328-273187 GCF_001890085.2 Hipposideros armiger | reverse complement strand
CTCGGGGGCCGGTAGTCGACTGATAAAATAAAAGACCAGCCGTCTGGAAAGTTCTCTTAAAAGAACATAAAAAGGCAGTGTTTTCTTATGAGACTAACACAGAATGCCAAAATATCTAGCTGGGCTCTTTTTTTGTTGTCACTTACGGCAATTTGTAACTAAAAATAGCAAATCCTTCAAAATATTGGGCTCTCATATTTGTTTTTTTCATCTCCATGATAAAATCCAAAAATCCTGTACACTGCTTTAATTTGTAATACTATTTCTTATCTAAGACTCTTCTACATAATAAGTATATTTATTATAGTATTACTGAAACAATCATTGTTAAATGTTTATGATTATGCATGCACTTAGATTATTGACAAAGGTAAAATGAATAGTTCACAAAAAAGTTACAAGTACAGTTTATAAGTCTTTTGTGATTAAATAAAATTCCTAAATTCAAAATTATTAGGAACTAATGTAAATAACCTTACCATTTCTTGAACTGATGACTTTTCAGCATCAAGCTCAAACCTTAATCTGTCTCTACCATCAGTTAACTGAAAGAGAAGGACATTACAATTTGATTAAAAAACAGGACACCTGAAATTCCTCCTCAACAGAATTTAATGAAATATATTTGATTCTGAATATGAGAAGAATGGATCCCAATATGACCAAAGAAAAAATTAAATATCTACAGATTACCATGTAATAATAATATATTATCATATAATTGTTATATTTTTCTTATATAAGCAAGCAAAATATATACAGAAAATGCCAATTTATTTACAACTTTCCTCATCTCAGCCCCCCAAAATGTGACATCAATACATAGTAATAAAGTAAGTACTAGGTTAGCAAAAAGAGC
>NW_017732801.1:269081-270683 GCF_001890085.2 Hipposideros armiger | reverse complement strand
ATTGGTTCAAATTAAAGCTCTGCTCCTTATTAGCTGGGTAGCTAAGTTAATTCTATGCTTCAAGTCTTAGTTTTCTCATCTGTAAAATCAGGGTCAAAAAGCCTACTGCCAAGAGTTATTGTGGAAAGAACTTGAGGTAGCAAATGTGAAAGTGCTTAGTTGTTCCCGGCATTTAAAAATCGCTCTGTACATCTTTGGGTTGGCCTGGTTTTCTACTGAAGGCAATGGGAAACCATTGAAGGTTTTAGCACATTAGATTAGGGTATTAGATTACTATGGCAGCAGTGTGGAAGTTAGATTTGAAAAAGAAAGAGAATGGAGACAGGAAAATGAGGAATCTATGGAAATGATGAAGGCCTCAACTAAGTCTGTGGCAATGTTTTTGCAGAGAAAGAGGATCTGAGATAAATTTTGGAAGGCAAACCTACAGGTCTAGGGACCAACTACACATGAGGTATGAAGGAGTCGGTAGAGACTGACCCTAGATTTGTCATTTGGTCCTCTGGATAGATGGCAACATCATTAATTTAAATGAGGAGCATAGCGCAGTCCAGATTCGAGGGATAATGAGTTCCAGTTTTGACATTGGGTTGATGAACATGTACAGCATTTTTCAGCAAATATTTTTGAAGGCTGACTGAAATGTAAAGATAAGACATAGTTCCTAACCTGAAGGGAGCGAATAGTCCTGGGTATGTGGGAGCACAGAAGGGGACCCTAATAATTATAGGGGACGGAAGGGACTGTCAAAGAAGTCTTTCCAGGGCACGTAACATCGAAAGTGAGGATGAGGACAGAGTTGAAATTAAGGATGTGGTGGTCAGGGAAAGCCTGAAGCAGGAAGGATTAGAAGTTACTGGTAAAGAGGTGCGTCAGTTATGGGAGAGTCTCAGGTCAGCTAGAGAGAAAACAATAAGACCAGGGATAAATAGAAGCCTCAAGAACAGCATTTCAGTGGAAGATGGAGGAGAAGCCCCTGACAGACATTGCTTAGGAAGGGATGAAGAAGTGTGGGAAAAATCAGAAGCAAGCAGTGCTGCAGAAGGCATCTGTGGCGTGGCACATAGTTCTGTCATACAGAGCAGAAAATTCAAGAAGGAAGAAGATTGGAAAGGATTAAGTGCAGGGGGAGTGAAGAAGGGGCTGGTTTTCTTTTAAATGATATTTGAAGAGCAGTGGGCTTTGACTACATCTGTAGGCTAGAGCGAAATATTAAAGGCACAAGAAAGAGGCAGATAAGGAAAGATCCCAGGACAGGAAGAAAAAAAGAGATGGAGTCAGGCAAACAGGTGGGAGGATGAGTGAGGGCGAAGAAGAATGTCCCCTCTTCTGGCGATGAGGAGTAAAGGTAATACTAGTAAGCTAAGTGACAGAGTGAGTAAGAGAGTTCCAGGGAGAAAAAAAATCCAAGTGTCTTCGATGTTCTCTGTGAATTAGGAAAGAGTGTAGAGGTGGATATGGGAATTGAGAACAAGTAGTGAAGACTGGAAGAGCTGTTTTGGGTAGTAAGAAAGGGTGCTTTTAGATCCAAGTGGAATGATAGGCAGAGGGAGGGCACAGCTACTCTGGGTTAAAACCCCATCCTCTTGCAATGTTCCCAGA
>NW_017732801.1:260700-268126 GCF_001890085.2 Hipposideros armiger | reverse complement strand
TCTCTCTCTCTCTCTCTCTCTCTCTCTCTCTCTCTCTCTCTCTCTCTCTCTCTCGTCTTTCTGACTCCAGATTTTCCCCTCTCTCATTCGTTTTCTTTCTGAAACACAAATCCAATCCTGCCTCAATGTTCAGGGCTCCCTAGTGCACGCAGAGCGTGAAGAATAATCCTCTGCCATGTGCCCTGTTTCTCACCTCCCCTTATTCTCACATACCCTTCAGCTATAGCAAATCACAGGCACTTCCCTTTCACATTTCTGACCCTTTCCAACTCCCCCCATCCTCTCTTGAAACTCTAACCTCTCTTCTGGAAGTCAGCTCAGTGTCTTTCCTCCAACCCTCCCTGACCCCTCACATCCAAGCTGGGCATGCCCCCATGTGCCCCCATGATAATCTATGCCACCCTTAATCCTGATGCTGGTCACACCATGGGCTGTAATCTCTCACTGATGGCCTGTCTTCCTCCCAGAAGGAAATTCTTATTGTGGCCACAGCTCGAATTAGATTATTGGGAGTGAAACATAAAAGCTGTGGAATCCTATAACTGATAATGCTTAGCCCAGAGAGATGGCAAGAGGTCAACCTCCCCAGATTCAGTCCCATTCTCAACTTGTGTTTAATTGCATCCACGGCTAATAAAGGGAACATGTGACTTACCAGAGGCTTCTGAACTGCCTCTTTTCATTCTTCCATTTCCTGCTTATCTCTTCCCCACACCTCAGATTTCCCCTCTTCCTACTCCAACACAATTTCTCACCACATGGTCCCACCGGATTCCTGCCTCATGCTCCAGCCATACCAGATCACAAACAGGTCCATAAACATATCTCACGCCTCACGCATTCACACTCTGTACCCAGCTCTTCCATCCTCTTATCTACCTGGAAAGCTCAGCTCCACCGATAGGTGCGGAACTGAAGCCTTTCAGAAGCTTCCAGGTAAAGCCAGGCATCTTTTCTGCACGTGCATACTTCTTTTACAGTACCTATCACATCGCCCTGTGGTTTTGTCTCTCCTTCTAGACTTGATTTCCTCTACAGCAGGTCCGTGTGTGTGTGTGTGTGTGTGTGTGTGTGTGATTTTTTTTTTTTGGTACCTCAGCAGTAGTGCAGCCAGCACCTGGCACTAAAATACACCTGATAAACATAGCTGAATTAATTGATTTAGTGAAGGATATTGTAAATAAACCAGTAAATATTGTCTCTCTTTTGCTCAACAACTCCTGATTGGCTTTCCAGTTGACAAAGCACTGTCATGTACATTATCACATTCTATCCACACAGTCAGGGAGACACAGAGAAAAGGAAAATAAAGGACTAGCCCAAGGGGCTGTAGTGGCAGAAATGGAACAGGAACCTAAGGTTCTAGATTCTTTCCGCTCAATAGTAATTTGTTCCTATATTCAATGTCTGTGTGGAGTTCCTGTGCATATAAAAAAAAAGGAGAAACAAAAGATCAAACAGATTAGGGATCTAATCTTATAGTTGTCTAGAATAGGGATGTCAAATAAAAATATAATCTGTCATATATAATTTTGAATTTTACTGTAGCCTGTTAAAAAGGTAAAAGAAACAGGTGAAATTAATTTTAATAATATAGTTTATTTATCCCAATATATCTCCAAAACTATTATCATTTCAATGTATAATAATTGATCTTAAAAATCATTAGTGAGACACTTCACATTTCTTATACTAAATCTTTGAACTCCAGTGTGTATTTTTCACTTATAGCACATTTCAATTTGGGGGCTAAATTTGCATTGGAAATACCTTTTTTTCTTTTTTTTGGGGGGTGGTTTTTTGTTTTTTGTTTTTTGGTTTTTTTCTTTTTGTCTCTTTTTTGTTGTTTTGGGTTTTTTTGTTGGTTTGCATGTTTGTTTCTCTTTTCGTTTCCATTGGAAACACTTGATCTGTATCTAGAATTCATAAAATTTACAGATGAAAAAGTAGATTCTCAAACTCAAGTTATTAAAAATATACATTACGATTTTCCAATAACTGAAAGAAGTATCAGTTTTTAAATGTAAATTTAAAAAAATTAAAATTAAATATAATTAAAAATTCAGTTCCTCCGTTGTACTAGACATGATTCAAGTGGTCAGTAGCCACATATGACTAGGGGTTACCACTTGGGAATGCAGGCCTCAAAAGCTATGGCAGCATTTAACTGAAATATTTAAGCTCACACAGGGTATAACCAGCCCCTCATAGTCCATGTTTCTTTCTAACTGGTGGCTTAACGGTGAGATTTTTTTTTGTTTTAATTCCTTGTACTCCTCACAGTAAGCTTACATACAACTCATCTCTACTAGTGACAGTATGGAGTGAATAGCTTGAGAAACTTTTAAACAAACTGTGAGGTTTCCTTGTAGGTTATTAAGTGAAACTAGAGAGGTAAGATTTCATTTTTAACCTTAGAGGTTGATGCCAAGAAGGTTAAACTTGTGTGTTCACAGCTTCATCGTTATCTCTGTAAGAATGAAATTTGCACTGTCACCGCTGCAAATAGGGTGAAGCACAAGAAAATGAAATCACTTTGTGAAAAACCTGTGGTGGATTCAGTTATCATAGAACACATCTCCCAACCATGCAGGATAACCATGTCTTTAAAGCACAGTTCTTGGAAGCAATTGTTTCTAAAACCTAAGACTATCCTAAATTGTAAAATCAGGGTGAAATCTGAACCTAAATTTAGGCCCATGGGGCACCTGAGCTCTGGAAATGTGGCTAGTGTGACTGAAGAACTGAATTTGTCATTTTATCTAATTTTAATTAATTTTTATTTAAAAATTGATACTCAATTCCATTTGTAGAAAGCATGTATGTTTATTTGGAATGATGCTGGGAGATAAATACACTTTTTCATTTGTAAATTCTGCCAATTTTTATGGACTCTAAATACATTCTCATTCTCTGAATGACTCAAAGAGTATTTTTAAGTGTGCTAGGCACTGTGCTCAGCACAGACTATACCAAAGACTGCGATAGCATAGTTTCCAGCCTCGTGGGGCTTACGGGATGGCAGGGAAGACGGACCCTCACAGAAAAGTGCTGCGAGAGCTACAACAGGAGCTGTACACTGCCCTAAGAAAGCACAAAGGAGGAGCCTCGGTCCCGTGTACCCAGGGCAGGAACTGCGGGTCCGGCTGCATGGAAAGCTCTAGGAAACCTTCTTCTTAGTGACACCAAGAGACTTCCTTGTTCTAAACGCAGATTTCCTGAGTAACATAAGCCAGTTCATTCATATTCAGAAAAATGAACATAAACCAACATCTGATCTGAGAATACAAGTGATCACTCTTAACAATATAATTTTTCCACAAGCATACCTTTGGCCTCCCTGTGTCATGTAACAGTTTGATTCCTTACAATCAACAAAGTAGATGTCCCAAATAACAGACGTACCCATACATTAATTCAATTTCAAGGCAGAATCCTTATTCATTACTAGAGACCCTACCCAAATAATGGGAGAGATTAAATACAGAGATCGACTTGCCTTTACATCAGAGGACAAGCAGGACACAGTTTTACTTCACCAACTGGGCTCTTTCAATTTAAGAATCATTCATCAATGTAAAAAAGTTACAGTACCTTTTTAATGGTTTTTTTATTCTTTTCTGCCATCTCTTTCAAACTTATAATTTCGTCTTCTGTAAACAAAAGGAGAGAAAGACCAACCATGAAATTACAAACTTATGCCCTGTATTCAAACTGTACACCGCTGGCAGGCATGGTGGACGCAAGTCCTAGCAGGACTGTGACCTTCACAACTGCCCTTGACATTCACAGCCTTCTTCCTGCTGTTCAGACGGCTGGTCAGATAGGGACTGAGAACTAAGTTCAAGATCCAAGTGTGGCCAAGGGCTGAAAGCTTTTCATCACTACTCGCAATGGACACTTTCGCTGTTAGTCACAGCCCATACATAGTGCTTCAGCAGGTGGCACTGTCTGACTCAGTCAGAGCTACCAAAGCCTAAAAAAGCAGTATTATACATTATTATACCATATCAGGAACTACACTGGCGTGGTATAATTTTATATCCAAAGGATTTTGTAATACAAATGATTTTATGAATATTTTTCCATGTTTTTTATTGTTTACTTATTGCTTTTCATACTACAGATTAAGGGCAACATGATATAATTAAAGTAAATCCAAAGGTAACAGTAAGTGACAAAATACTTTCAACTGAGCTAAGTGTGTTGGCTTAAATGAAACTTTTACCAATTTTTATGGTATATAAAAAAGGGGGTATAAGTATACACATGAAAATTTGTACTCAAATTCTGTACCAAAAATTGAAGATAATTAAGTAGTAAGTTGTTTCTTTACAAAGCATGCCCCAATAAGTACTATAAGCATTTAAATGTTATAAATTTTACATAATCTATTAAGCATATGAAAAAGAAACTGGCAAAAGTTTCTGTTTGTAATATTTTTAAGCGAACTAGAGTGTTGATTGGCACATTTTTTCAGAGGCTAATGCTTGGCTTGAAAAAAATCACCCTAATTTAAAATGGCATAGCTCAGGAGTACAATTATAATATTTATATATAAAAAATATTCTATGTCCCAAGCAAGGAATACTATCTTAAATAAAAATCAAAGCTGGCTATCAAACTGAAATGTAAATAAGCACACAAATGCACGTTTGGAAAAGGCAAACACAGCTATGAATTTTATGAAGTGCCCAATGTACAGATTTTTCTTGAAAATGGCTTGAAAGTGTTACCTAATACTGAATTTTCTTTTAGATTGAGTTGGATTTCCTCTTCGAGCTCTGAAATGATTTGAAGCAGTCTCTCATTTTCCAGTTTGTACTCCAAATTTTCCTTTTCTAGAATTGATCTTGCAGGGCTGCCCTCTTCAGCCAAATAGTCCTGAAAGATGGGGAATTCTATATTTCAAAGCAGGGAGCCAAGGATTTAAATATGCAACACAAGACAATACAGATACAGAAGAGCTATCATATAATTTTCTGAATTCTATTACACACTTATAATATGAATAGTAAAAAGGAAGGGAATTAAATAGAGCTTGCTGGAAGAAAGGCTGCAGTACACTCTGTACAAAGACCACAGCACATGGGGACATTTTATTGACAGGAATAATGCATATCATACTGTTTGTGTGCCCTCATCATTCAGGTCAATTCATTATGGAGGCTGTGTCCGGGGAGGCAGCTGGGGCCCCTCCACCCACACTTCCCTCTGTGTGTGTCTGAAGTGCTGTCCTCTGGTAACTAGGCAGGCTGGGGAGACCATGGATGGGCAGCGCCAGGGGGTGGCAAAGTGCACGGTTAAGGAGGGGGCTTGTTGCCTTTGTGGCATTTCCCAGTGTCAGTGCTGCCAGTGTCATGAGGAGCACATCACATGTCAAAGTGGTGACGTTTTCAGGCTGGGAGCCGCATGGAGTCCATCAGGCACACGGATATCCACACAGTTGGTTTTCTGCTTGGCGGAGGAGCCACCCAGAGGCAATTCATATTCTGAACATTAACGTGGCTTTGCATGCCTGTCACACTGGGGCTGTGCAGGCGTTTAATGCTATTGAAGACTTCGGTTTAAATCTCTATGCAAACAGTGATTACCTTGTAAGAAGGTTTCAGGATAACTTACAACAAAAGACTTTAAAGTTATAGTTTAGTAAAGCAAACTCATTTACATTTTTATTATGTGCGTCTTTTGTTTAAATCTTGCCATGTCCATTATGGGAGAGGCTTTTTCTTACGCCATAGAAGCTTATTGGGACAGCTACTCTTCTTTTCTTCTTCTTCTTCTTGTCTGTTTCAAAGCTATTGAAAACATCTGAATATACTCACTTATGGCTGTCTAGATTTTACTGCCACACATTATTAAAAAAAATTAAGATGTAATGAGTTGGAGAAGCTGGTGCAGAACTTTATGCTTCATGATGGTAAAGTATTAAACTAATTATGCTATCTCAAAATATTAAAGAGTATACTTAAAAATCATTATATTCTTCTAAAAGAGGTACAAGGGTCCATATGCCTTGCTTCAAAATAATAGACACTAGAAATACTTTTGAACTTTAAAGTGACCTTTAAATGAATTATAGCCTATTCTTTCTGTAGCAGTGTCATGGTTGCAAATACACAAGAATAAAATCTCCCCTCAGAAACAAAATAATTCCCCCCAATATGCTGCTTTCCTTTTGGAACTGTGCTTTTATTTAACTTTGGAGATAGCTGGAAGTAAATAATTAAAATATTTTCCTCTGTGATCATAATGGTTCAAAAGAAAAATAAGTGGCCTACAATGTTTTCTAGTACATTAATAAATCCTTTAAAAACAACAAGCAATTTAGTAATGTAGTTAGTTATATCAGAGTTAATATTTAAAATAATGTTCTTAAATTTTGCACTAAGCCCAATTATAAATCTTCACAATTTTAATTCAACATTTTATTTAAATTATTTAAGCGAGGTTCATTCCTAACTAACAAGAGCTAAGAAATCTAATAGATAATAACACTGTTTTCTTACTGGAGGAAGAATCCCAGCCATTATTTTCTTGTCCCAGATGGCTCAATTTGATTATCATTGAGTGTATTTATAGACTAAATGGGCTTTTAAGTAACAAACAAGTAATATTTGCTTTAATAGGCAAGTTTATGCATACGTTTCCTAACAGTGGCAGAATATGAACACCCATAGTAGATTATATGAACACCCCTTATCAAAAACTAAACAAGAATTATTTGAATGAATCAGGTGAAGTGTAAACTTTGTAACTGGTAGCAGCTAATACCTGAATGCCTTTTTTAAAAATCTCGTATAAAAGCAGGAAACAAGGAAAACATTCACTCAAAGATTTTTTTCTCCAGAGCCATCTACAGAACCTCCCTGTCACTCCACCTCCCCCACCGTTCCTGTAAGGTTAACCTTTAGCTCTGTCCCCACCATCTGTCAGCTGCAGGAACTGCAAGTAATTAACTATTCAGGCTCCCACTGCAATGAGGACACTCATTAGCAAAACGAACAAAGGCATAGTTCTGGGCTGCTACGGTCATCTGTTACACTCTGAGTGGCAGGTTTTGTGGTGGTGTTCCTTCTACCATCTGCCCACACTGCTAGTTTTGACTTCTTTAAAATATACTAGATTAATAAACCAAGGTTAAGAAGGATGTGATTGTTAAAAGGTGGTTAACTAGATGCAGCTATTTAAAGAAGAGAGATTGTGTGTGATTCATGATCACCCTGGAATTTTTAATTCATAAAAGAACTTGCCAATTTCAAGTTTTTCTATTATGCTATGAAAACTAGGACTTCAAGGTGGTGGCGTATCTTGTGAAAAGTCACAAAATATGCAGAATCACTGTTCCCACGTTTCAAAACTGCAAACTGATCTTGAAAGAATCTGAAAACTGGTATATTCTAGACTAGAGCCTTGTTACTCAAAG
>NW_017732801.1:252867-257230 GCF_001890085.2 Hipposideros armiger | reverse complement strand
GATGTTGTATAATATTGTATGTCAACTATAATTGAATACATATATATAGTCACAGGACGTGGAGTATAGTGTGGGAGTGGAGTCAATGGAATTGTGATAGATATGTATGCTATGGGGGAGGGAGTGGCGCGGCAGATTGGGGGAGGGGGTTGTCACTTCAAGGGGTAAAAAGTATAACTATTGCACTGTATTGTACACCTGAAACATTTAAAAATAAAATAAAATTTAAAAAGAAAGAAAGCCTGAAAATAAAACAAAAAAACAAAAAAAGAAGATAAATTAAATGTTTCTCAAATAAAAAAATAAAAATAAATTAAAATATTTTAAAAATCAGCTTGCACCACTAGAAACTATTTCATGTTTTATTTGAGCTATGTTTTGTAAGTTATTTTATTTTTGTAACTTGCACACAGTTTTTAGTAAATAAATATATTTATATTGAAAGATATGTCGAAGTATCATGGACTATAGCACAGTATTACACTATAAAACACAAAGCATGATGTCTTCCTCTAACTGCATCAGCCCTGCATATAATAATCGTAAAGCTTAATAGTAAATTCACATCATGATTGTGATTGTCCTGCTTTAATTTTCCTCTAAAGGAAGAGAGCAAGTATTTGAATATGTAAAAAGGGAAGTAAACTAATTCCCTCATTGGTTCGAAATGAAGATGTGGAAAGAAGAAAGTACCATTTCTTTTTCATTTTTTTTTCTCACAGAAAAGGTTTGTTGACCTTTAATGTAGGCACATTATGTTTCATTTGAAAACTTAGGAAATTGAGGCTAGAGCAGAGGACTATGCATTAAAATAGAATTTTTTTAATGGAAAGCTATAGATAATGAATCATTAAATATAAGAAAATAATATTCAGGGTCTATGTGCGAAACCATCCTAAAATTATATAATTGTAACATATTCATTTCTCTTCTCTCTGCATGAAAAAAAGATGGCTATGTTTGTGCTCTTCGTAAAAATCGAATAAACTGCTTTTTGATAACCCTAATCAAATAGAGATTAAATGAAAAAATCCACTAGTTTGAAATGAATTCTTATAGTATTAGTTGATACCATATGTCATATATGGCATTTGTCTGTATTTTAGTTCATTTGATCTTATATCTCAAGCATTTCCCACGTCATTAACATTTTACATAAATGTAATTACTTATGGTTTCATATCATTCTGCTCTATAGAAATGCCATAATTTATATAATGATTATAATATGTTTTTTTAAAGTTTACCATTATACTGAATCTTTATACATATATTTCTGTCCACATTTCTGATTTTCTCTTGGCATAGATTCCTAGAAGAAGAATTCCTGGCCGAAGCATATGAATCTTTTAATGGTCTTGATTCATTTTATAAATTTCTCTTTAAAAAGATTGTCCAATTTATATTCTGCCTTTAGGATGAGGATGTTTATTTTACTACACTCCCTGAACCATAGTATATTGTTATTTTTAAGTCTTTCCTCTATGTAAATATGTAAATACAGTATTTTATTTTTGTTTTAATCAGCATGTTTTGCTCACCATTCAAGGTGAATTTTTTGTATGATACTAGCTATTTATGTTTTATGCTCTGAAAGTACTCAATTCTAATTATGTGCTATTCTACTGAGAACTCAAAATATTTTTAGAACTTCCACTGATCTATTTATTAATCAGTTTTATTGATTAGTTCTNAAGAGCTTCCTTTTCTAATTTCCGTTTTGTTATAAATATCATGTAAACTAGCTGTTTACTAAACTTTCCATTTTCTATCACATTCTTATCAGGCTTCTTTCAAAAACAGCCCTGGAGAGATACTGGGATTACTTATTAACTATAAAGCTATTTATGTAATTTGACTATCAGTAAGAATAAACAAGGTGTTTCCCCATTGTTTATTCAATTTGTTTCAAGTTTGTTTGTTTTTTATTTCCATGGCTACTTGGAAATTTTCTAATTGTTTCTCCAAATTGTTTTCCAAATCTAATTTCAGATACTTGGTGGCTCAAGTTTCTTTATACCACTAGAGGGAGCAGTTGTATAAGATGAAATTTTACATTAAAAAAAAAAAAAGTACCATCTAGAACTTAAGTGGCATGGAGTTTTAGGAAAGCGTGTTCTTAGAGGATTCAAAAAATACTTTTCCAGAGTTTTAGTTATATAATCGATGACCTGCTTTTGCGGCATTCATGGCCATGTTCCTGAAATGCACACTAGTACCGCTGTGCACTGCCCTTAATCAAGGAGGGAGACCAGGGCTATATGTTTTGTTGGGGTCCTAAGGAGCTGGGAGAAATGGGTAGACCCAGTTAATCACGTGTAGCTCTCCTTCCTCAAATCTTACGGTGTTTGCAGAAATACTGATGTGGTCTCCTTGGGGACAAATTACAGTGGGGTCACCCGGGTCTTCAGAATGTCATCCTGAGCCAAAGAACACCTGCTTATGCAAGAGCAGGATGGAACCTCCCATTTCTTCTCTCCTCACAAAGCCCCCTCCCATCTTCATCCAGGACAGACAGACAGACCAGTTAACAGGCTGAGAACACTTCAAAGTGCAAACATTCCAAGAAAGATTTCATGTTTTAGTGTAATAAGCTCAGTTACAGAATTGGGATTTCTCAACAGGACTAGTCAGTGTATTTCGTGAAATGTAAGCCAGATGATCATAAGGACTTGTGATCCTTATGTGTTTCCTCATAATGAGAACTAGAATTTATTTACTTATCTTTCTTCAAAGAACTGAAAGCAATTCACATTCAGTACAACAGGTGTCCTTCACATATCTCTCTCTGAGCCACTTTCCATTTCACAAATGGGAAATAAATGGATCAAAATGGCCTTGCCAATCTATGCTGTATATCTTTGGCCAAGCCAGGATTAAAAGCCAAAACTATTATAGTGTTTTAGGCTTTTCTATTCCTCCTCCCCCTGCCCCCAAATAGGAGTAAATATAGACCCAGGAAAAGATTTTTAAAAGTAAATGCAAAATTGGATGTGCCTCCTCCTCCAAGAACATACAAAAAGAATTAATATTCAATTTTATTAAATCTGTGTTAATAATACTTAATACTACATCACCTAGAAGATGCTCAGTTGTTTTTAAGAACATAAATGATTCTAATAGTTTAAACAAAGCAAACACTTCTTCACCAGGTAGTAAACAAAGTCCTTTAGAATGGTGCACATTCAATTCCTTATCTCTTCTAACCTCAAAGTTTGAAGTGCAGGATTTAGATAAACCATAGATTGTACTTGAAAGGACCAGCAACCCACAGAGTTTCTTTCTAGTGTTAACAACTTGATTTATAACTTCTCAGACTTTTCCTGTACATATATAAGCATGTATCAATATTTATGTGTACATACACATGTATAATATACATTAATTATAATAATGCACATAATATAAATGCACATTATAATTTTATATAGATATATACATATATAATTTATATATATATATATATATATATATACACTTCTTCCTTCTGTGGGCTGTGCACTCAGCTGGACCTCTGGTTCACATGCCATCTTTACCATTTCCTGGCTGTGTGCCTGGGGGAAGTTACGTAAAGACCCATCTCTGCTTCCTCATCTATAAACTGCTATGTGAGATGAAAAACATGCCCGGTACCTAAGAGTTGATATTGAATAGATTGTTATTCCTCCAGCCTCTCTGCAAGCCGCTCCTACTCAAAGATCAGTTTCTTGCTCTTAGACCCTAAAAACAAAAACCCCTTAATGGCTATAGATGGTGGTTGGGCTGGGATAGCCCGGTGGCTCAGAGCTGACTTAAGATGAAAATGAGCTCATCCTCAGGGTCCACGCTTTCCAGAGTCCTTAAAATTCTCCTTGACAGGAGTGTAGGCTCTCCTTTCTGCTCTCTGTCTTTCCATTTTTGTCCCCATCAGTCCTTTGAGCAGTCAAGTGGCTCCTGGCTCCCATTGCAAGAGAGAGAACTGGGGGAAAACCTTCTGAGAACCTTTCTTGACATTTCTCCTTCAGGTCATCCTATTCTAAATTGGTTTCTCAGAAGCCTCTGGCTTGGGAAGATGGTTTTGTGTCTTTCAAACTATCTGGACTGCAAAAAAGGGTGGGAATCTTCAAAATTAAAACAAAAATCTATTTACATGCTCCTCTAGAGTGGAAACATTTTTGCAGTGGGAGATAAGTTATCTTATTGCCATTATATAAAAAAAATGAGAACAATTACATTGTTCCTATTTATAGTTATTTTGGGTTTTCTAGAATGTGTCATTGAGCAGGAAAGGGTTGGACTGGCTTATGTTGTGGAGAGATGCCCAAGACACATCACTTGTCCTAATCCAAGCTTTTAGATAGTCGTAACTTTATTTACATATATT
>NW_017732801.1:251722-252734 GCF_001890085.2 Hipposideros armiger | reverse complement strand
TGCAGAATCACTGTTCCCACGTTTCAAAACTGCAAACTGATCTTGAAAGAATCTGAAAACTGGTATATTCTAGACTAGAGCCTTGTTACTCAAAGTAGCAAGAACCAGACGCCTCAGCTACTCATGGACCAGGAGCCTCAGCATCACCTGGGAGCTTATTGGAAATGCAGAATCTCAGGCCCCAGCCCAGACCAGCTATCAGAATCTGCATCTTAACAATTGCTGCAGGTGACTTATGAACAACAAAGCCTGAGAAGTACTGTAGAGAACACTGCATGTGCCTTTGTAGCCATCTCCCTTCTTTCTGCCTTATTGGCATCTCAATTCTGCAGGCTCCATGTACACTCCTTGGATATCTCAATTTGATGCTGGGGGTGGAGTGGGGCTCTGATGCATGCCCAGGCTGCATGACAGTCAGAGAAGAGCAGGTGCTTTCCCAATGAGTGACAACCAGGAAAGTGGCACGCTGGGGCAGTGAAGCCCTGCAGAGCTGCCACTCTTGAATGACAGCTCTGTTTCAGAACTGTCAGCAATGAGCAGTTATGTTCACCCATGCGAGGGTTGCGTGAGTGATGGTTGCCCAGCTCATCCATGTTGGGATAAGAAAGAAAAAGGAAAAATCTTTTCAAAAGGACAAATCCAACTACAGCTAGAATATGTAGGCGTGTGCGCGCATGCACATGTGCACGGCGCACAGGCACACATCCCCTGGCAAGTTAGCCTGCTTTCGCAATTCTCAAGGGGATTTATCAAGGTACAGCATGCCACCCTGATAACTATAGTGGTATGCAGTTAGGTCACAATGGTTTTCTACAGCACTGAACCTGAAAAGAAGCTCAGCCTTTGAATGAAGTTGCTCTCAGGGAAATCCAGCATTAAGGATGTTCTGATCTGGAGAGATGAAGCTTCTGTAACTTAAGAGCTTCCTTTTCTAATTTCCGTTTTGTTATAAATATCATGTAAACTAGCTGTTTACTAAACTTTCCATTTTCTATCACATTCTTATCAGGCT
>NW_017732801.1:241134-245247 GCF_001890085.2 Hipposideros armiger | reverse complement strand
AATTCTGCCTTGAGTCTCCAGCCTGCTCTCTTACCTTGCATATTTCAGCCTTGCCAGCCCCTACAGCCACATGAACCAATTCCTTAAAATCTCTCCCTCTCTCTCTCTCTCTCTCTCTCTCTCTCTCTCTCTCTCTCTCCGTCCTGTGATTTTGTTTCTCTGGAGAATCCTAACTAATACAATATCTACATCTAAAGACCCTAAATTCACACCCACACCTTCAGTTCAAATCCAACACCACAGCATTTAGCATGGCCCATCTCCTTTCATAGTATAACCCCTTCTCTGGCAGTAAGAAAACTGGCTCCCATGATGCTCAATGCACTGACGATTTATTTGTAACCAATCTCCTGACCACACTGTGCCACTGAGAGCATGGCTCTGATGCAGAGGAAGAGGAAGGACACAGGGGTACATCTTTTATCTTTTAATTCACAATGGCAAGAACATTTATTTTGGACTTTAATTCCTTTGGTCTTACAAGGAGAAACAATATTTGTATCTTACCTTCCCCTTGGGCATTTGAAAGTGAGGAGTTAATATTAAAATCTGGGGCATAACTGTTGGCTTTTTATTATTAGAATAATTTTGTGATGTCATTTAATATCGTGGGCAAAACCTCTTGATAAAAAATATTAGACAACATAGTTGGCTATCTGGGATGAGAAATAGACTAGGAAGTAAATTCTCAGTATTGGATACCAAGTGACCTTGGAGTTAAGTGTAATAATGCCCTCTTTTAACTGGATGCCGAGTCTTCCGGGGCACTGGCCATCTCATGATCCCCAGAGAAGCAGTGCTTGGTATTGGGGGGCTGCATTATGAAGGTGGGGGCAGGGCTTTCCTCTACCCCAGACTCAGACACACATCTAGTTGATCATAGGCTACATGTTTAAGTTCAACGTGTTAAGAGAAGGAGAAAAATCTGGGAACGCTGTTTGCGTCTGTGTGGAGTGACATCCTCCACTCAATTATCTGATCATGACCTTGGAAGAAGAAACTTGGTCACATCTTGGCTTTGCCCTTCCTCCTCCCTTTCTCTTTGGGGTTAGCACTGCAGGCGCATGTGCTCTGCCCCGGCAGGAAGAGACCTGTCCTGCTTACTGCTGCCTGTGATGCGAGTCAAGTCTGCCTAACTCTGGGGTTGGCACTGGGTAGCGTGTTTTATCAGTAAAAATAGATGATCTTCATCTGCTGGCTCCCTGACTTTATTTTTCATCTCTCCCAGAACATGGGTGGGAAAGTGGTATATTATTGATCAAGTCTCATAAACACTCTAAAACTATTTATCTTTCAAGGTTGCAAATTTGAGCATATCATGAAAACTGCTTAGGATTCTACAGTGATTCTTTGATGCCTTCGACATAAAATACTAATTCCTTAGCTTCACTTTCTTGTGTCACTTCTCACCTCTTTCTCCAGCCCTCTCATCTTCCAGCCATACCCAATGACTTGCAGCTTCGTGACTGCTCCTTGTACCTTAATGCCTCTACACTGTCAGGTAGGCCACATCCTAGTCTTCCTCCCATCTTCCCTTAGGTCAGCAAATATTCATCATCCTTCAAGGCTTAACTCAAGAATCACTTCCTCTTGAAAGTCTTCCTTAACTATCCTCCCAACCCCCCAGAAAGACTTGGGCACCCATCAGGTGCAAACCCCTATTGTGGACTGTAATTGCCGAGATTCTCATCTTTCATGACCACTAGATGAGGAACAAGTTGGGTGCAAAGGCTGCTTTTGTCTCTGCTACAAAATGAGATGATGGATGGATGAATCAACAATTGAAGGAAAGAATAGTTAAAAGCCCTCAACTTTATGCATTGCCTTTGTTCTAAGAAGTTTTTACTAGAAACCCATGATCTATTTCCAGTACCATGGTGTAGGTCAAGTTCTCTTGGCACCTTTCTTGGTTGTATTCAGCCTTTTATTCAACAAACATTTCTTGAATAGCTATTTGTATCAGGTTCTCTGCAAGGAGCAGAGTATAAAGATGAATAAAACTCAGTCGCTGGTCCACAGGATCAAATGTGTAGTGTAAAGACCAATCCATAAATGGGTGATTGTGATACAATTCAGTGTGTCAGAGATCCAGGAGAGAAAGCACTCCAGCAAGAAGGGACATAATGTGAAAATTCCAGGGCAGTGACTAATAACTTGAGGTGTACAGAGGGAGGCAGGTGACTGCACGTAGTTCATATTGCTGGAGGGTGAAGTTTTTGTGAAGAAGTGGAAAGATATAAGAATGAAGACATAGAAGGGCTTCTGGGCCATGCTAAGGGTTCAGATGTAATCCTATAGATACAGAAGAAATGTTGAAGGGTTTTAAAGGTCAGGATGCAATGGGATTTGTTTTGAAAAACCACTCACTTGACTGGGCAGAAAATAGAGTTAACTAGACCAGATGGGATAAGAAGGTAAGAGCTGCAGGCCAGGTAAGCAACAGCTGACTGCCTGAGCTAGTTCAGTGGCAAGATAAAGAGGGTGGATTTCAGAGGTACAAAACTGGCAGGAAATGATGCCTGACCAAAAAATAAGGGTGTATTTGTTACCAATGCTGTGTCACACTTTTACCACAAACTTAGTACTTTAAAACACAGATGTGTATTATCTCAGTTTTTGTGGGTCAGGAGTTCAAATAGGGCTTAGGGGTTACAAGGCTGCATTCAAAGTATTGTTCAGCGCGACAGTCTCAATGGAGGCTCAACTGGGAAAGGATCTGCTTCCTCGCTCACTCAGATTGTTGGGAGAATTCACATCCTTGTAGCTATAAGACTAAGGGCTTCAGTTTCTTGCTGTCAGCCAGAGGCTGTTCACAGTTCTTTGCCCCCTAAATGTTGGGGCTCTTTGACATGGCCTCTTGCTTCCTCCAAGCCAAGAAAGGAGACAGGGACTCTGCAAGACTAGAGCTACACCCTTACCTCACATAATCATTGCAGCACCTTTGCTGTATTTTATTGATTAGAAACAAGTCCCATGTCCCACCCACGCTCCAGGAGACAAGGAGGGTGATCACACAAAGGCATGACTACCTGGAGGCTGGATTGTGGTGTCAGCACAGGGAGAGACTCCTAGTATCCCAGCTGGAGAGATGGACTGGATGGTGGTGCTACCAACTGAGACCAGGAGACTTAGGCCAAAAGACAGAGCTAAGGGGAAAGATGCTTTGTATGTGTACAGTTGGGTAATGGTGAGTTTGGGGTGACTTATTTTATAATTCTTTTCATTCATAGACTTTAGATTTTTGCCATTTCATCTGGCCACTTTTCCTTCTTACCCCCTTTTCAACATAAAGCCATGTACAGGGCTCTAAGGGAGAGAATTCCTCACAATCCAAGGAGATGCCACCGCCCTTGGCAGAAGCCCATCTTGGTTTCATAAGTCAGAGTCCAAAAACTTTAATCCATTATAAATACCAAAATGTAATGCTTAGGAATAACTTAATTGCATGAAAAAGATATACAACCTACATAAATAAAATTATAAAACTTTATTAAGATACATGAAATAAGACTCATTTATGTGAATCAAAAAATATTCTTGGATAGGAAGACTGACTATTATAAATAATACAAATTTCTTCCAAAATTTATGAATAAATTTCTAATCAGTTCAATTTTAATAAAAATGCCAAGGGAGGCTTTTTTGGAGTGGGCCAAAAAAAATTATTTAAGTTTATCTGGAAAAATAAAAAAGAAAGACATTTTTGAGAGACGATGAAAAAAGACCTAAACTTACCAGATATTAAAACATATTGTAATTCTAAAAGTATTAAATACAAAAAAAGCAATGAAGCGGCACAACACTACATAGATAATTTTAACATAGAGCCACAAAATAGCATAGACACCCTTGAGATAAACCATATTGTTGATATATAATGAGTGTTAAACAATGAGGCCATTAGACCCAGGTGGTTCTAATACCTTAGCAGCCTAACCAAACCAAAACCAGTAAATGCCTCAAGGTTAAGAAATCAGAACCTGGGCCGGCCGAGTGGCGCGATGGTTAAGAACTGGCTTGGAATGCCAGAGGGCCCCGGTTTGGATCCCACATATGAGGGCCAGTGACACTGCCCTCCACAGCTAAGATGCTGAATAACAGCTCAACCTGGAG
>NW_017732801.1:239563-241059 GCF_001890085.2 Hipposideros armiger | reverse complement strand
CGTTTACGCTTGGAGTTCCTAGCCCACTTAACAAGCTCCTACTTGTCAATCTAGCAGAATGGTATTAGAGTGGGCTAGCCTGGGTCTGCAGACCAGCTCCGCAGTCACTTAGTAGCTTTGTGACTCTGAATAAGTTTCTTAGACCCTTGTGCCTGTTGTATTATCTGTATAATGGAACAGATAATAATAGTACCCGAATTGTTGTGAGAATTAAAAGTGATAATGCATGTAAACAATTTTGAACAGTGTCTACAACACACTCAGCTCCAAATTAAGTATCATGTCTCAGCATTTATGATTTGCTGTTACTGTCTGTCATTCCAACCCAGGTGCCACCTGCTCTGGCAAGCCTTAGCATCACCTGCCTTCCATCACTGTGTCCTTTCTATATCTTGTCAATATTCTGCTAGGGTCACTTTATTATTTGTTTGTTTGCTTCCTGATTTTTATGTTCTGAATGTGATGGATTTATTTTACTCTTAAAAAACAGCAAAGCAAAGATGCTGCTGACAGGCTGGCCAAGCCAACTCCTTTACAACATTGCACAAACTGCCCCTGGGAGCTCATTTAAGCTCTCAGCAGGAGCTGTGCCAAGCCTCTGCATGACTCAGCCAGCCTTGAGCCAGCCTGCCCTTAGGACGGGCTGGCCTCACTTGACTTTGGGGCACAGAGGGTCACAGTTCTGTGGAAAAGCAAAAAGTTTCACTTCTGACATTTCATAAAGTAGCTATAGGGCCCAAACACATTGGCTTCATTTTTCTTCCTCTCCAGGAACGTTTCTGATGTTTTACTAATGTTTATGGAACCAGCTGGACTCAAGATGAGATGAGGGGAAAGCAGTTTTGCTTTCAAATCTGCTGTCCTGTATCTCACCTCTTAAAATGCTCAGGAAAATACTATGGCTTTTTATTTACTTATTTTTTATCTCTTAGCTAACAACAAAGTGTATAAAGGGAAAAAATGTAAGAAGAAAGCAAAAGCCAAAAACAAAACCCCCAAATCCCAGTCCAGCCTAATCTTACCCATCAATGCCCCAGTCCTCCCCCAACTCTGGCTTCCCTTAGACTTGACAGCCTGCACAGAAGGAGAGGGGTTGAGATTGGCTTCCTTTTCTGGTATCAAAAGATTGGGTCAAGTACCAATCAAAAGATTTGACCAAAAGATTTGGTCAAATACTGTGAAAGTATTTTTTATGTGAGAGTAACATTTAAATCAATAGACTTTGAATAAAGCAGATTACCCTTTGTAATGTGGGTGGGCCTCATCCAATCAGTTGAAGGCCTTCAGAGAAAGACTGAGGTCCCAGAGGAAGAGGGTATTCTGTTAGCAGAGTCTTCACACTCGAATGGTAGCATCAATTCTGCCTTGAGTCTCCAGCCTGCTCTCTTACCTTGCATATTTCAGCCTTGCCAGCCCCTACAGCCACATGAACCAATTCCTTAAAATCTCTCTCTCTCTCTCTCTCTCTCTCTCTCTCTCTCTCTCTCTCTCTCTCC
>NW_017732801.1:227565-234972 GCF_001890085.2 Hipposideros armiger | reverse complement strand
TAGACTGAAGAACAAAAAGATAGCAACTTGTCTGTTCCCTTTCCCCCAATTCCCCAGCGCTGTTCCCATCCCCCAATTCCCCAATAAAAATATTAAAAAAAAAAAAGAAATCAGAACCTAAGTACAACCAATTATGAACAGCCAACTAGACTTTTCCAAATAAGGCAAAAACTTAACTTGTAGCCAATTCAGTAGTTTCCTTGGGAGTTCCAGTCAAGATGGCAGAGTAGGTAAACACTGTGCTTACTTTCTCTTCCAACCACATCAAAATTACAACTAAACTATAAATCAACCACCATTGAGAATCTCCTGAAATCTTGCTGAATTAAAGCCCTACAACTAAGGATGTAACAGAAGAAACCACTTCGAGACTGGTAAGCGGGGCAGAAATGAGGAACAGGCTGGTCCCACACCCGAATGTGACCATTGAAAATTGGGAGAGATATCTCCATTGTGGAGGCCCCATGTGAAGGAGCAAGGGGTCCCAGCACCACACCAGACTGCCCAGCCCAGGGTTCCAGTGCCAGGGAGAGAAGTCTGCATAATTTCTGGTTGTGAAAACCAGAGGAGATAGTGGCTGAGTGAGACGGAGGGTGGCTGGAATCCCAGATGCCCCTCTTAAAGAAATGAGTGTGAATTTACTTGCTGACAGACTCACTTGCTCTGAGCTCCAGCAGCTTGAGAGGCGACAGGGACATACTGGAGGGAACTGAGTTGTCTGGTTTCAGTACGAGGGCTGGAGGGGCAGCTTTCTCCCAAAGTAAGGAGCTGGTGGAAGCCATTGTTTCTTTGTTGAGCCCCCCGCCCCCCACCCAGCATGCAGACACAAGTGGCTACCACACCTGAGTCTCCAGCAGGCTGACTGACTATTCATTCGCCACACCTGGTGATTCTGAGACCCCATCCCACCCAACTTTCGGGCACACCCAAGCCGCTTCCAGTGGCTTTTTCATACAATCCACCTGCCTTAGCTCATGTTGCAGACTTTCCTAGGATCTCTCAAAGGTTCACAGAACCCAGACAAGCAGCATCTGGCTTCTGTGTGTCCTGTACCTCTAGCTGAGCAGCCCTGAGCCTGGCATTAGTGGCAGCCGGCCTTGGTTCTCGGCTTGGCCTTTTGAGGCACTTACAGGCAAGGTGTGAGCAGTGGTCATCTGTGGATTGCTTTGTGGCTTCTGCCAGGTGGCCCCGGGGTGGGGCACGGGCTGTGATTAAACTTGACCTGCAGCAGGTCCCTTCCTGGGTGGCCCTGGGACTGATGCACCCAGTGGCCAGCTTTGAAACAAGCTGGACCATCACCCAGCCACCTCCAAGGACAACACATCCAAGGAATATATTAGGCAGGCACCAGAGTCCTGCTGAGGCAGATCCTGCTCTGTAGTGTCAGCCCCTGTACCACAACTCCTCCATTGTAGTCATGACCAGTCCTCTCAACCAATAAGCCCAAGGATCAATCCCTCCCACTGATGTGCAAACAGCAACCAAGGCTCAACTATAAGAGAAGGGAACACACAACCTACATAAGGGACACACCTGAAACACCTGGCTAAGGTGAACAGAAAGACTGAGCCCTACAGAACACCTACTATATAAGGCCACTCTACTAAGACGGGGAGACATAGAGTCCTACCTAACACATAGAAACAACACAGGGAGGCAGCCAAAATGGGGAGACAAAGAGACAGGTCCCAAATAAAATAACAGAAAAAAACTCCAAAAAAGGACCAAACAAAATGGAGACCAGTAATTTGCCAGATGCAGAGTTCCAAACACTGGTTATAAGGATGCTCAATGATCCCAGGGAGAACTTCAACAAATTGATAGGAAACATAAAAATGGAGATAGACAAAATAAAAAAGAACCAGTCAGAAATAAAGAATACAATAATGGAAGTGAATAATACATTACAGGGAATCAACAGATTAGATGAAGCAAAGGATCAAATCAGAGGTTTAGAAAATAAGTAGCAGAATACACCCAGTCAGAAAGGCAAAAGAAAAAAAGAATCCAAAAAAAGAGAGTTCAAGGGGCCTCTGAGACAATCTCAAGTGAACCAACATTCGCATTATAGGGGTACCAGAAGGAGAAGAGAGAGACAAAGGAATTGAAAACCTATTTGAAGAAATAATGACAGAAAACTTCCTTAACCTGGCAAAGGAAATAGATGCACAAGCTCAAGAAGGACACAGAGTCCCAAACAAGATGAACCCAAAGAGACCCACACCAAGACACATCATAATTAAAATGTCAAAGGTTAAAGACAAAGAGAGACTCTAAAAAGCAGCAAGAGAAAAGCACTTAGTTACCTAGAAGGGAGCTCCCAGAAGACTGTCAGCTGATTTCTCAACAGAAACTTTGCAGGCCAGAAGGGACTGGAAGGAAATATTCCAAGTGATGCAAAGCAAGGACCTACAACCAAGATAACTCTACCCAGAAAAGCTATCATTTATAGAATTGAGGGACAGATAAAGATCTTCCTAGACAAGGGATAGCTAAAGGAGTTCATCACCACTAAACCAATATTACAAGGACTCTTAGAGGGACTTCTCTAAGATGAGAAAAAAAAAATCAAAATTATGAAAAATAAAATGGCAATAACTACATACATATCAACAATTACTTTCAATGTAAATGGATTAAGTATTCCAATCAAAAGCTAGAGTGGCTGAATGGATAAGAAAACAAGACCCTTACATATGCTGCCCACAAGAGACTCACTTCAGATCGAAAGATGCACACGGAATGAAAGTAAAGGGATGGAAAAAGATACTTCATGAAAATGGAAACAAACAAAAAGCTAAGGTAGCAATACTTAAAGCTGAAAAAATAGATTTTAAAACAAAGGCTATATATAATAAGAGACAAAGAAGGACCCAGTAATCCCACTTCCGGGTAATTATCTGAAGAAACCCAAAATGCTATGTCGTGGGGACATGATCATTCATGTGTTCATTGCAGCATTATTTACAATAGCCATGATAGGAACGCAGCCTGGGTGTCCCTGAATGAATGAATGAATGAATGAATGGATAAGGAAGATGTGGTACCTATATACAATGGAATATTATTCAATCATAAAAAGAATGAAATATTGCCATCTGCGACAACATGAGTGGACCTAGGCATTATTGTACAGAATGTAGTAAGTCAGACAGTGAAAACCAAATATATGATTTGACTTACAAGTGGAATCTAAAGAAAAAATCAAACAAACAAAACAGAAACAAACTCATAGTTATAGAGAACATTTTGATAGTTGCCAGATGAAAGTGGTTTGGGGATGGGTGATAAAGGGGAAGGGATAAAGAAGCGCAAATTGGTTGTTACTCAGTATTCATGGGGATGTAGGGCATAGCATGAGGAATATAGTGAATAATATTGTAATAACATGATGGTGTCAGATGGGTACTAGATCTCTCAGGTGATAGATGGGAGGGGGTTGGGGGCAGGATGAAGAAGGTGAAGGAGTTAAGAAATACATATTGCTAGTTACAAAATAGTCATGGGGATGTAAAGCATAGGGAATATAGTCAATAATGTAGTAATAACTATGTATAGTAGAAGGTGGGTATTAGACTAGTCAGTGGGATCTTAAATTATACAAATGTCTAACCACATGCTGTCCACCTGAAATTAATATAAAATAATATTGAATGTCAATTGTAATTGAAAAATTTTAAAAAGGGGAGGAGGAAGATAAAGGGGAATAAGAGGTTCAAAGTTCTAGATATAAAACATATAAGTCACAGGGATGCAATGTACACCATAGGAAATATAGTCAATAATATTGTGATAGCATGTTACAGTGTCAGATGGTTGCTGGACTTATCATGGTGATCACTTTTTTAGCAAAGGAAATATAATCAATAATGTAGTAATAACTATGTATGGTGCCAGGTGGGTATTGTTGAATAACTATGATGTACACCTGAAGCTAATATAATATTGTATATTAGCTGTATTTTAATAAAAATCTTTAAAAAAGTAGTTTCCTTGCTTTGCTTCTACCTTTTTTCTCTATATAAGTTCTTCCCATAGCTCCTATTGGTGGAGCACTCCTAACCACTTCCACTTTGGCACTGCCTGATTTGAATAGATTTTTGTCCAATTTACTCTTAACATTTTTAACATGCCTCACTCAGTTTATCTTTAAACAGGAGAAAAAAATGTTATCAATAAATGGAAAAGGAAAAGATATTCAATGAATGATGTTGGAAACGTTTGTTATCAATTTGAAAGCTAGCAACATTCTCCCTGATTTTTAGTACTCCAGTCTTTTGAAGGACTTTTTATAAGCTCATACAACCCTTTAGTAAATCCTTGTGTTTAAAATACCTAGAGTAGCTCCTCTTTTCTTATCTGAAACTGAACTGATACATTTCTAAAACCAAAAATAGTTAAATAAGGTATGTTTTAGAAAAATATTTTCTTTTATCTGTAAATGAGGCACTATAATATCACACAAGAAGTTGTTTTAAAAGTTAAAATGAGTTAAAACTTGCTCCATAGCTGAAAACGTTCCTGTGTCCGTATCTTCAACTGGTCTCCAGGGGGCAGCAGAGAGTAATTTACACTTAAACAAAAGTTACCTCTTAACCAAAAGTGTACCCTTTGATTGTTTTTTCAAACTCGACTGTTCTTTCTTATGACTAAGCCTTAACAAATTGGGTGGCCAGGATTAGGAAGACTGTTGGGGGTCATGCCAAAAAGCCAAAGTGAAGATTCAAATAATCATTTTTGTATCATTAAAACAATTCTTAAATTAGATAAACCAACTAACCACAATTAATATACTGTTGGCTCAGCATATTTAACCAGCACACGTTTATGAAAAACTGATGACTAGAAAGCACTTAATCATTGCAGGACTTTCTACTCCTAGAAGTATGAAAAAAATATATTTAAAGAGTCATAGTCACATTATTAGTGTCCCAGAAATCGCTGACAACGAAAAGGACTATGAAAGCATGTTCCAAAAATTCATGGAATTCTGACTTGCCCTGCCACTGTAAACAACACAAATTCTGGATGAGAAAGGTAACATGCACCTATAAGCTGACAACATGAGGGATACTTAGGCCAAAATTAAGTGAATGCAGAAATCCAGAGAAGTACACACGACACTGAAGTATGCTGGCCAACAGTGGCCTTCAGTCTGGCGCGTGACTAAACCAGGTGTGTTTGAACTTCGGTTTACACCTCTTTACAGGGCACAGAGAAGAGACATCACCTAGGACCTCCTCAGAGTGACAATTCTAAATAAGGTTGAGACACCCTTCAGTGCAAGAACAAAGTCGAAGTAACCACGTTGGACACTGCACCATCCCCCCAATCTCACTGAAAGTGAAATTGCCTCTGTCTGGAAACTTGGCTCCAAGTACAGGTAGGGGGGAAAAAAATCTCTCCCGAGTTTTATAAGTACAAGATGGCCCACACAGTTTTGTGGCCCAAATTAATATATCTGGGTGGTCTAAAATACCTCAAGCTGAGAATTAGATTAAAGTGGTCACAGATCCAGGAGTCTCACAGAAGCAAACAAAGATCTTCTCTCTAGAAACTCACTTCTATTCCAGGCCTCAATGAATTTCCACAGAAACATTAGTTCATAAAAATCATGAAACCCAAAAGTAAATGACATATCATGAGTGACAGCCAGTACTTATCAGATGCTCAAAGATGAAAGTTATGGAAATTGTGAAACATAGAACATAAATCAAGAATATGTAAATATGTTTATAGAAATAACCAGACTGAAATTATGAGTGAAAAGCAAGAGCCATAAAAAAAATAAATAAATAACCAAGCATAGAGTGTCAAATAGAATTCCTAGTCATAAAAAACATTATGTGATATGTAAAAACTCAATGGAAATGGATAAATAGTAATAAAAATATGTAATGGAGTTAAAAATATAGGTTTAAAATATAGGACAGCAATAAAGCATATATTATTAAGCCTTTATTCCAATAAATTTTTTAGTTTAAATGAAATTAGACAAGGCCCTAGACAAATACCTCACTATATCTGACTTAAAAAAAAATTGAAAACCCAGATAGTCTTACAATCTTTAAGGAAATTGAATGAGCCCAAAATGTGCCAACCTATCGATCCTCCATGCCCAGCTAGCTTTCCTGGCAGTTCTAAACATTTAAGGAAGAACAATTTCTAATCTTACACAAATGTTCCTAGGGAACAAAGTGGGTATAACATATCCCAACTCACTTTGTGAAGCTGGCTTAACCCTGATACCAAACCCAACAAGGACAGAAAAAGAAAAAAAAAAGAGGAGGAAAGTGCAGGTCATCTCACTGATAAATGCAGATTTAAAATATCCTAAGCAAAATACTGGCACACGCTAAATTTAACAACAATTAAAAAAAGAAGACATATCATGACTAAGTTGGGGTTATACAAAGAAAGTTGATTTAACATTTAAAAACCAATTCAAAAAAGACAAGAAAAAAAACCAAACAAACAAAAAAATCGATTCAATTGGGTGGTGAATACACAATGCAATATACAGATGATGTATTATAGAATTGTATACTTGAAACCTATATAATTTTATTAACCAATGTCACCCCAATAAATTTAATTAAACAAAGAAAAAATTAATTGATTAGTTTCATCACATTATGAATAGGTTAAGGGGAAATTCATATGGCCTCTCAGTAGCTGCATAAAACTCACATTTTATAAAACTGAAATGTATTCATGATTTTTAAAAATGTCTCTTAGGAGAAGAATTAGCCAGATAATATCAACAGCAAGTATTATGCGTAATGTTGAAGCACTGTATTTACGCCCTGTAAAATTAGATATAAAATAAGTAAGCTTGCTATCATCACTTCTATAAAATAGCTAATATTTGACCTTTGTAGCTCCAAAAATGTCAATTTCATATGGCTCAACATAGTAAAAATTCATAATGATTACAGATGTCTTAAAGGCACTTTATCACCTCTGAAATCATCTGCAGTCATTAGACAGAAAGCTACACACATATATACTGAGACAGAATAATAAAGGGACAGAAAAACACACCAACACCAAGAGGTGCCATGGATATGTGAAAGTGTTTATATGAGAAATGCTTAGATTGCACACATCATGTGCCAGGTACAATTCTAAGTGCTTCACCGAGGTCAATTCATTTCATCCTTATAACAAGTTTATGAGGTGGATACCCTTATGATACTCATTTGACAGATGACGAAACTGAGGCAGAGGGGTTCAGTACTTTACCTAAGGTCACATAGCAATTAAGTGGTAGGGCCAGGATTCAAACCCAAGTAGTCTGACCCTGAAGACCTTTCTCTAGAACAATGGATCTCAACCTTCCTAATGCCGCAACTCCTTAATACAGTTCCTCATGTTGTGGTGACCCCCAACCATAAAATTATTTTC
>NW_017732801.1:225729-227495 GCF_001890085.2 Hipposideros armiger | reverse complement strand
ACCCCCAAAGGGGTCGCGACCCACAAGTTGAGAACCGCTGCTCTAGAACATACACTATGCTAACTCTCAACCACAATAATATACTGTGCTGGCAGAGCCATTAGAAAAGTAATCTATCCCACAAATGTATTTGAGAAAATGCTTATTGATGTGAGTGTAGGGATACTATTCCAGCTTTCCACTTATTGCTGCATAACACATCTCCCCCAAATTAGCAGCAAAACAACAATCATTGATCATGCTCACGAGACAGGTATAGTGGGATAGCTTGTCTCTGCTCCGTAATGCCTGGGACCTCAGATAGAAAGACTGAATGGCTGGGAGCTGGATGACTTCAAGGCTGAGCTCAGCTGGGCCTGTGGACCCTTTACCCACATGCAGACGCTGCGAAAAGCTCTGTTCTGTGCCAGACAGTATGGCAGCTGGATTCAGAGAGGAGACTCCTGAGGCCAAACATTCCAGGAACATAAGGATATAGTTGCAAGGCTGCTTTTGACCTGGCCTCAGAAGTGTTGCATCGTCACTTCCTCCACACTCTGTGCTTATGAACAAGTCACTGAGGCCAGCCTGGATTCAGGGTAGGGGAACTATGCTCCACCTTTGGTGGGGAAGGAACAAGGTAACAGCAGAGGAGCAAGTGGGTGGGGGATAGTGTTGAGGCCACCTTTGGAAACACAGCTGGGCACTGACTCACAGAGACCGCTGACAGAGCAATCGGTTCTGGGATAGATATTTTCAGCTGCAGGTAACTCAACCACTCAGGGGGTTATTATCTCCTGAAATAAAAGGGCTGGGGCAGGGCAAGTCCTGAGTTATTTCAGCTGCTCCATGGTGTCATCAACGGCCCCACTGCTTTCTACCTTTCCACTCTGCCACCATTAGCACATCCAAAGTGTCTCAGTCCTTGGCTTTTGGTTGGCTGCAGCAATTCCAAGCATCAGAAGAAAACATAATGAGGTCAAGCAAACAAAACAGTGGTATTTCTTCCCACGAGTCTCTTTTAACCAGAAAAAATAACCTCCTCCCCAAACAGGCAACTTACCTTCAGGTCCCGTTGGTCAGGACTTGACCTTGCCCATGCTCATGCCATAGCTGAAAAGAAAGCTGGGAAAGAAAGGACCTAGCATTTTGGCTTCTATAATAAGAAGGTATTCTGCTAATAAAGAAGGAGGCAGGAGAATGACTGTTGAGTGACAAGTATCTGCCACAAGTAACAGACAACTGTCCATTCGTTTTGCAGTTCTTAGCTGATTGCTAATTATGTACCAGGCACGGTGCTAAGAGGCAGGGCACACAGTGAATAAGACAGACAACATGCCCTAATAAGGCTTACAGTCTGGCATGGAACAAAGACATGTAACAAGCAATTACATAATTCAACACAAATGAGTTAAGTGCTATGAAAAGAAGTAGGCAATCAATGCACAATTTGCTGTAAATAAAAAAATACTTCTTTATGGAGGTATATGGAAATGAAAGACAAGATTACAGTTATAACCACTAGAAGAAGTGCAAGGTCTTTACTAAGCCTAAAATATAATCATTGAAAACTATTGATTTTCCCATTATGTAGGGGAGTGAAGCACCCATCTGACAGAAGTGTCTTCGTCATTAAAAAAGTTACTCCAGGGCCGGCTTGAGTGGCGCGGTGGTTAAGAGCTGGCCTGGGAAGCCAGAGGGCCCCGGTTCAGATCCCACATATGAGGGCCAGTGACACTGCCCTCTACAGCTAAGATGCTGAACAACAGCTCAACCTGGAGCTGGGC
>NW_017732801.1:218310-220499 GCF_001890085.2 Hipposideros armiger | reverse complement strand
CACACACACACACACACACATCACATATGGTCCATGGGAAACAATCACACAAAGCTCACCTCAACCATTCTGCAGTGTAGACTGATTCTAACTTAGCCACTCCATCTGCTTGTTGCAGCCCACTTTAGCTTCCTTCCGCACCAGTCCTGTGTCTTCCAATAGCAACACACACTTCAAGTCCCAAAGAGGCCTGCCTTCTTAGCTTTCAGGTGAGAAAGATTGCTTCTGCTACCCCCTCCCCCACAAAGAACATGGCAATAGTGCTTTTTAAAGAAACTGCTGTAGTAATTTTTCCTCGTCACCTCCTGACCCCCTTTTTTACTCTCCTTGATCTAATTTAAGAGCTAAGAGTCGCTGATTTGATGTGCAACACTCCCTTTGCAAATTAATGGAACCCAAATCACACTCACTTTGAAATTTGATACCTGGTGTACCAGCATCCTGGGGAGAATCTTCATACTACATGGAAGGTTTCCTTTTGCAGGTGAGGATATTGAGACTTTGAGAAGCTAAGTGACTAACTAGCCTAACATTATGTGGTCGGTAAGCAGAAGGCCCAGATTTGAACAGAGTTATGACTGACGATATTCCTTTCTCTTTATATCATGCTGTCAACTTATAAAGGGTAGTATGTTGAGAACTCATTAAAAAATATCTCCTAGAGCAAGTGAAGTCTTAAGAAAGTCCTTAAATTCCAGGAACAAGCAGGGATGGCTTCGCCTTTGAAAGGACCAGCCCTATGTGGGCTGCTTGTTCTGAGGAAGGGAGGCATACGGATCCTGGTGTGGCCAAACAAATTCCTGCTGGACCACCGATGCCATAGATACCATAAACTCTAGATATAGTATAACCGAAACACAGTCAACAACTCAGATACTGGAGAATAAAAAGGAAGGAATTGAGGAAGGGAGTGGGGAGAGAGGGATGGGAGGAGGAATAAATAAAGTGGCACACACTGCATGTGAACTGTGTCTTCCAGAAGGTTCCCAGAGACTGCTAATATTTCCATCTAAATTCTACTGACCAGAACTTAGTCATTTGGACATGCCTAGTTGCAAGGGAATAAAGTTATAAAACTTTCCTGACAGCATTAAAAAAAAAAAAAAGACAAGAAATTGACAAGTGTGTAGGAAAAGAGCCTGAAAAGGTACTAGTGGGAGTGAAAATGGGTACAATCTCTATGCAGGATAGTTTGTCAGTATTCTTAAAACGACTAATGCATACATCCTCTGACTCAGAAATTCCACTTTGAAGAATTTACACCACAGATTTATGGTATATGAGTATGGACAGAATTATTCATCACAGTAAAAGACTTGAAATGACCAAAACGTCCATCAATAGGGGGAGAGCTAAACACATGATGCACATTTTGTGATATGACATACTTCAGTAGATGAGGAGCCTCTATGTACCAATATGGAATGATTTTTAAGTTCTATTGTTAAGTGAAAATACAGAAACACAGTATACAAGAGTATTTATAGTAGTATGCTACCCCGTGCGACAGTTTTATTGATCAGAGTTTTTAATTATAACTCTTGATATCTGGTGATATGAAATCGTTCTGTTTCTTTACCATCAAAAAATGGTCCAAAGGAAGCATGGTAGAATGTCAACATTTGACAAAGCTGTATGATGGATAACACAGTAATTTGTTACACTATTCTCTACATTCTTCTGCTCGCCAAAAAGCATCATACATAGAAAATATTCACAGGTGTCAAAAGAATTCCAAAGAGAGTTACAAAACACTTCACTAAACAAGTTAATATATATAAGCAAGACATAAATATGACATAAATATAAGTAATGGTTTACAGTAATAATTTTAAAAGCACAACTAATCCAATTCAGTTTGTAAAAGATGCTAATATTTTAAATTTTTTAATCATTTCAAATCTGTCTAGGAAACAGACAGAAAGGCAAATAATACTTTAAAAAGTTATCTCAGAAGTTTTCAAACAAATCCAGATTTACCTGCACTAGCTTTCCTGTAGATGAGCTCAACTCTTTTAATGGCAAAATTTCACTGGCATCCGTTTGAGTAGCATGGTCTGTGCTGAAAAAGCCAACTTTCAAATTATCTGAAATGTTAAATCTGAAAAAAAAAAAAGGAGATTAAATGTGCTTTATAGAATAGGTATTTCCTTAAAAAATATATGTTAGTGAGCATATTTTTTGGTAAA
>NW_017732801.1:211283-216268 GCF_001890085.2 Hipposideros armiger | reverse complement strand
AAATTGTATTTTCAATTTGATCTAATTCATTGCAGGAGGCTACATCTTTTCTCACTGACACAATACTGTGGAGAGAGGCAGTCTCCCTGCCCTGAGCATCCCCGCACATTCTTCCTGGACTCGCCAAGCACGTAAAGCCCTGAGCATGCTCTCCACAGGCCATGCTTCAGAGTTGTGTTTAATGAGCACCCTTGAAGGATGAGGTAACATTGTCCATCTGCCAAAACAAAATGGCTGTGGTGGCAGGGATGGAGTTCAACAACTCCATGGTCTTCCCCTTATGAAGGCTGGCCTGGCTGCAGCAAGCATTGAGCACCTAATCTGTCCACAGCAAAGATTAATACTGATCCCCTAATATAGCAGTTTTAACCAGCAGGGATAGCCAGCCACCCGGTGGCACATTGATAACATTGACCCTCTGAGACAGACATATAATCTGAATATGAATTTGCATTCCCGGACCATAACACATCTGCCAGAATCATCATCCATTGATTTACAGAATGCTTATCCACCATCAAGACGTTGTGCACAGCAAGACTCCCGATCAAGGTGCTCATTTCAAAGCGAAAGAAGTGTGGCCACGGGCTCATGCCCATGGAAACAACTGTCTTGGCCCATCATCCAGTAGCGGCTGGCCTAATGGACGGTAAAATAGCTTACTGAAGATTTAGTTATGGCAGTTGAGAGACAAATCATGAAGGGATGCGGTCCTGTCTTACAGAATGCAGTGTGTGCTTTGAATCAGCAGTGGTGCTCTGTCTCCCACAGCCATAGGTCTGGGAATCAAGGGAGAGAAGTGGATGTGGCTCCTCTGGCGATTACGCCCAATAACCCACTCCCCAAATTATTGTTTCCTGTCCCAACACCTATATGATCTGCTGGTTTGGAGGTCTTAGTTCCCAAGGGGAGGATGCTTCCTTCCAGAAACACTGGACCAAAGGCAGAGAAAGGGGTCACTCTACTGGTGAGGTGATTGTTTCTGATCACCAAGGGGAAAGTGGGTTGTTGGTATACAATGGAGTCAGGGAAACTAGGTGTGGAACCCAGAAGAGTCTTGGAGGGGGCTGAGGGGCTCTTAGCGTTTTCATGCTAAAGGGGAGCCTAGTTTGCCACCCCAAAATATACCTCTTGGGAGGAAATCGCTATTTGTAAGGGGGTCTTCCTCTCTGTACCAGGAAGAGAGGGTGCCTCAATCTCATCCACAGAGAAGGCTCAGGCTTGAATCTGCATAACAGTCATACTGTGCTTTGTCTGATAACCTCCTATAGCTGGCTTCCCCCACCCCCCAACATCTTTTCTCTTTAGCTGGGTATGGTATTTAAGGTGGTGGCTTGGGCCATTTCGAGGGTTACTCAGTTTTCCTGGGTATCTCCCATGTATATAGGAGGTATACATGTTATTAAACTTGTTTTTCTCCTGTTAATCTGTCTTTTATTACAGCCAAGAATTCAGAGGGGTAAAGGGAAAATTATGTTTCCTCCACTACAATGGTAAAGATTATAGCAACAACAAAAAAAAATGCATGACTTTTGAGGACTCGGGACCTTCTGGAACGAAGACTTGGATCTCCAAGCTAGGTAAAGAACCGATATGCATTTTTCAGTGTTTCTTGGCCACTTGACAAGCCATCCCTGTGGACCGGCTCTGGCCAGCACTCCNCTCTACAGCTAAGATGCTGAACAACAGCTCAACCTGGAGCTGGGCTGCCTGAGTCGCACGCGACGGTGTGGGCTGCAGCCCCTGCTGCAGTGGGTTGCCATGGGCTACAGTGTATAACCAGCAGCCAGCAGGAGCTGCCAGCAGCCCCAGTGAGTGGCCATCCAGAAGCTGGCGACTGGTCTGCCTCGCCTGGGAAGAGCACAATGATGGTGCCAACTTGGGCCAGTGAAGTAACGTCCTCCACAACTAGACTGAAGAACAAAACAAAAAAGCAACTTATCTGTTCCCCTTCTCTGATTCCCTAGCGTTGTTCCCCTCCCCCAATTCCCAATAAAAATCTCTAAAAAAAAAAAATTACTCCATCGAATGTCAGAGATAGTTCTCTGGGATTTACTACAGACCTGATAAACTCAAGTTAGGACTATTTGACCTTCTATCCAACTGCATACTCACCAAGCAAACTGGATTACTTCATCATCTGCCCACTTTGGGTACCAGACTGGAATCCTCCAGCCTCTGGAAATGTATATCTGCCACTATATAGTATTATTTTGTTAAATTAAATGTGAGTGTGAACAATTTTAGGTCTGATCCCTCTTCAGGGACCTGAAAATTAAGAGAACAGATCTTCAAAGGTAAAAACTGTGGATGAAAAAAAGGGGTTCTGTGGAAAAGTAACCTCACAGGGTGATTTGATCATAAATTTTTAACTGGGCAGGTCATGGGAGTAGCCACGCCCCAGGACTATAACTTCTTTAGTAAAAGGTTTATCTTTGTCTTAAGCAAGCCCTGTCCATTGTTTCTGTGAATCTAGGTTAACACACTTTTGAAATTAGCTTAACCCCCTCAAGACAGCACTAAATCTTGTTAACTATCCTGTAATCCAATCCCCATCTTGCTTCCTCCTAACTCCATTATAATCTTCCTCACATTCCCTCCTTAATTTCAGAGGCACAAAAGAAGTTGCAAAACTCTTATTCCTTGGAGCATTTGAGATCTTGTTCCCTGGCATATGTCATCAGTTTTGCTAAAATAAACTCTTATAAAAATTATCTACAGGTTTGGACATTTTTTACATCACTAAAACACAGACTGGGAAGCCACGCTGAGCCTCTCTTGTGCACTCCCAAGATAGAAAGCTGGTCTTGCCCAGGACAGCACTAAAAACCCACCTTGTACATTCCTCTGATGACAGCTATGGCGTCGGCCAACTGCTGATTATAGCATTTTCTTAAGGTATCCTCATTCTGCAAACCAAAAATAAATACAATGAGTACCATAATGTATTTCCAAATACAACTCTCACACCTACTAGGGAGAAACTCAGTATAAAACGATCATTTAAATCATCACAATCTCTTAAAAACTTCATTTTATAATCACTTCTATGCTACAGCTATTATAACACATTACAGTTTTACTAACACTTAACCAAAAGCAATAGAGAGCCCATATGGATAAAATAAATACAGATAATTTGAACATTTTATTTCATTTTACATATCAAAGTCTTTTTACTGTCTTCCTAGAACTGCTTTTAAAAGAGGTAAAATCTATTGCAATTCATACCCTCTTCTGGTCCTTGTATTTCTTGAATGGGATATGCTCATGTAAAGGAACCTAGAGCTGCTAATCCGTACTCTAGCCATTTTCTGATTAATCAAACCATTTGACCATATCTGTTTAGTATAACAATGAAGGGTAGTACATTTTTAAAATTACCCTTGATTCTGATATCAATTCTGATTCCACCATGGGATGTAAACAGCAATAGGATTTAGAGTCACACAGAATTGGATTTCAATATCACTGTGCCATCTACTGTCTGATCTTAAGCATGTTACTTAACTGTTGACCGCTAAATTTCGTTATTTGTAGACCAGGAATGATAGCATTTCCCTTTTAGGATTGTTAAGGAACTTAAAGAGGAAATGCATTTAAAAGGCTTAGCATGGTATTTAGAAGGTGTGGTCAACCGATAGGTGCTTTGTTTTATAACAGAGAAATAACACTGATGCCTGTTCCTAATGACAGATAAATATGCTAATCTGACCAAAGATTTTAAGAAATTCCTTGAAGTAGCAGAATTTTCATGTCTTTCGCTCCTGAGGAGCCATTAAAGCATAAATAAGATCATATAAAATTGTGGCTAACAGCCAGATCTCAAACATCAAACCATCTCTCTGGCCTGGAACTTAAACTCTGCCATTATTTTTTAACTGGTGACCTCAAGCAAGTTAATTAACCTTTCTGTGCCTCGGTTTCCTCATCTGTAAAAGAGGGATAATCATTGTACCTACTTCATAAGGTTATATGAGGATTCAATAAGTTCATATGCTGAGTACTTAAAAAAGTTTCTGACACATAGTAAAGCTATATGCATTATAGAGCTCCATGTAGCTTTATGTAGTTATTATATGGGACACCACATATGCAAATTAAATTGCCCTCAAAACTTGCTAAATTCTGTGGACAATAAAAGGACTTCTATGGAAAATAACCTTACAGGGAGATCTCATCATAAATTCCTAACTGAGCAGGTCATGGTGGGTAGTTACGCCCTGGGCCTATAACTTCTTAAGCCAGCCCTGTCCATTCTTGTGCATCTAGGTTAACACACCTTTGAAATAAGCCTTAACCACCCTTAAGAAAGCACATAATCTTGTTAGTCTAATCACCGTGCTTTGCTTCCTTCTACTTTTATGTAATCTTCCTTAATTTCAAATGCATAAAAGAAACTGCAAGATTGTTATTCTCAGGAGCGTTTGAGATCTTGCTCCCCAGCATATGTTGTCAGTTTGGCTCAAATAAACTCCTTACAAAAATTCTCTACAGGTTTGGACGTTTCTTGCATTGATGGTTCATAACTATAGTAATCTACGCATTTGAGTACAAGACAAACCCACACCCAAAATGATGGAAATCAGAGAACTTCTACCTGTTGACAATGTTTTTCAATTGTTAGGATCCTGTCATATAGAGCAGTGAACAGATTGAAAGACTCCTCTTTAAGACGGTCCTCAAACTTCAATTGAAGCAATTGTTTGAGGAACCCAAAATCCACCTGAAGGGATTTAATAATCTAAAAATAGAAAAAACATACATTACTGTAGAGTAAATTTCTTCTGTGGTAAGACTGCAGCACCTCTCCTGGTTCTGGGCACATAACCTGGTCAGGGGTTTGTCCTGCCTTTCAAGATTACCTCTCAAACACTGTATACATTGGGAACTCCAGTTAATCTGTAAGTGAATATATGCTAATAGAGTAGGGAGAGGAGGGTCCTAGCAGTTTACTCTCATACAGAATAAAATACCTGTGCTAA
>NW_017732801.1:206777-207816 GCF_001890085.2 Hipposideros armiger | reverse complement strand
ATTTTCATAATAAGATTTTGTTTGCCTTTTCCACTTTTATTCTCTCACAAGTGTTCAGCGGAGTTTTCCAGAAGCTACAGGTTTTGTGACGGTGTGACAGATTGCATGCAGGAGCAGATATGAGAGTTCAGCTATCTTCCTTTAAGCCAGGCATTGAAAACACTTGCAAAAATGGAAAACAATGCCAGTAGTCTCATGAAAGTTTTTGTTTTGAAAAATGGTTTGTTTTTCTTTAAAATGTTATTTAGGTTAACACAGAATTGGTTCACTATTATTTTAAATGAATTTCTCCTTTTAGATTTCTAATATGGTAACTTTGGGTAGATATACATAAACTAAAGCTCTTTGAGGTCCCCAATAAGCTTTAAGACTATAAAGAGGTCCTGAAAACAAAAACTTTGTGAAGTGCTTCTTTACGATGATCACACCACTGGACTGTATCTGATTTTCAAACTCAATTCCTGAAAAATCTAAGTAGGCCAGAGCAAGTCTTTGTAAACGCCTCCTACAGGCCTCTGAGAACAGGCATCTCCAACAGCAACAAAAAGGCCAATATTCTGGATGCAGCCTCCCTTTTTAAGGTTGATCAAACTTACCACAACTATCACTTTCCAAAGTGTCAGCTAAAAAAAGAAAGCCATAAAAGCCCAAGTAGAATTACTAGACTTTTCAGCGCCAGCTCCAAAGGCAGAGTGTCTGTGCTTCTGTCCTCCTTTGTCTGCCGACCAGCTGGAGCAGACCCTGATGTGGGACACCCCATGGAAACACCCCAGTTTTTCACTTGCTGGCAGAGCCTCAGGTTTATCTCCCACAGAACTCAGGGGAGGGTGATCCTATTCCCAGTGTCTCGGGGAACACCTGTCTGGTCTCACACTATCATGGTGATATCATTCTTCCAGGCAGATGTTTTAGGGGTGGGCATGGAACTTGGCTCTGGTGAATATGACATGAGGAAAGGTCTGTTGGGGACTGTGGGAAAGCATGGGGCACAAGGGGTGAGGTTTTCTCTGTGACTGTGGATATTGCCATGTGTGGAAGT
>NW_017732801.1:147966-202110 GCF_001890085.2 Hipposideros armiger | reverse complement strand
TGTTCTCTGCCTGGAACACTCTCTGTCCCCTGATATGGCTACCGCATGGCTCCCTCTCAAGCCAGCAGTCTTCACCCCAGTGTCATCTTGGCTAAGCCTTCCTTGATCACGGTATCTAAAGTTACACCCCACACATGATTCCCTCTGCTCCCTCCTGCTCTGTTTTTTCTTTAGCACTTAACTACTATCTAACTTATTTATTATATAGTTTGCTTGTTTGTCATTGGTTTCCTGCCTGGAATGTAACCTTCACAAAGGTGAGGCTTTTGTCCATGGGGTAGACTGCCGCCTCCCCAATGCCTAACTCTGCCTGAACCCTAGGATTGCAGTCAGTAGTCCAGCCTCTCCCATGCAAACACGCCTACCACAGCACCAACAGAGTCCCCCCAGGACTGTGGGCGAAGAGAAATGAACATGGGCATCAGCGGTTCCTTTGTTCAGGTACCATGTACTCACTGAGCCTCTGGCACTGTCGGTCTGCTCACTGAGCCCAGCGGGCGTGTTTTGTTGGAGAACTAACCACCCACCACAGAATGCCAAGGAATCCAGGGCATGAAGTCATTCCTATCAGTAAACAACTAGAACAGGTTAGACACCGTGTGCCTATGGTGCTTACCGCGTTCCTGCCAAGACGTGCCTTACAAGGTGCTGTGTGTACCCTGATTCATTTTAACAAGCGCACCACTTAATACAGTTAAGCTGGGGAGGCGGAGCTCAGTCAGCAGCACAGTCTCACTGGGTCAGTCCCTACCGCTGGGCCGTACAGCTGTGGTTCCTTCTCTCTCTGGAGCTGCCTCAGTGACAGAGACTTGCCTCTACACAGGCCACCTGGCACCGTGAGGCCCCTTGTCTCAGGGAACCGCAAAGTGCTCGCAGAGAGGCTAACCTAGTGCTGGCCACCTACCGATTTTAAAACGGTTTTTGAAAAGAAAAAAATATTTTTTTGAGAAACAGCAGGTCTACATTATCCAAATAAAACGGTGCCAGAGGAGATAAAGAAAGGTAAAAAAGGATCAAGGAGGAACAAATGGTACCATGTACTATATATGAATGTATGTCACTCTTCTAAACATGTTAACCAGAATAACTCCTTAAATATTCACTATGAAGTAGGCACTAATCATCATCATCATGGCTGTTTTCAAGTGCGGTAACTGAGACACNTTTTTTTGAGAAACAGCAGGTCTACATTATCCAAATAAAACGGTGCCAGAGGAGATAAAGAAAGGTAAAAAAGGATCAAGGAGGAACAAATGGTACCATGTACTGTATATGAATGTATGTCACTCTTCTAAACATGTTAACCAGAATAACTCCTTAAATATTCACTATGAAGTAGGCACTATTCATCATCATCATCATGGCTGTTTTCAAGTGCGGTAACTGAGACACAGGGAAGTTAAGTAACTTGCCCAACGCATGGGCCCTGTAAGAGGGTCGTCAGGATTTGAACCCAGGCAGTCTGGCTTCAGGGTCCGAGCTCAGGGTACAGTAACACACTTAAGAAATCAAAACAGCAGCTCTGTGACCTGGAGCGCGGGGCGGGAAAGCGGTGGAGCTCGGCCGGGTGGGGTGGCACAGGCAAGGGGCACAGGGCGCCGCGGGCGGGACCCAGCGGGAAGGGAAGCGACGCCGCGAGGGGCGCTGCAGCTCGCGCCGTCACCTGGGGCAGATCTGGAATTGTTCAATAGCGGACTCGAGATTCTCGAGGATCTCCCGGCACTTCTTGCTCTGGAGCTTGACGTCTGAGCTCTCCATCGGGCTCCGGACAAGGCCGCGGGGCCGAGCACCTTCTGTGGAGATTTGGGCTGGAAGAAGTCGGAGTCCCGAGGCCAGCGTCCGTTGCCATGACGACTCCTAGGAAACCAGCGGGGCGCGGGAATCCGTGGGCTCGCTGCGCTGCCCAGTGGGAGGCGACCGCTGGGCAGACTCTGGAGTCCCGGGTGAGGCTTCCACTGCCTGCCCCACCCAGGGCTTCTCGACAAGGCGCTCTCTTCCCTGCACGTCCACCAGCCAGACAGCGGCTGAAATGTCCCCAGAAAGCTGAACCCCTGTACATAATCTGCAGCATCCGCCACGCCCCAGCTGTCCTTACTTTCTCTTTTAAAGCTCTGCGCTCAACTTCCCGTGAGGCTTGCGCACTTGGGGGGCGTGGATTCCTGAGCTGCTTTCTTTCTACAATATCCGTGGCTCTTCGGCCCTCGCTTTCGTGGCCTTCTGCCTTATGCTAAAGGTGCCTCTCAAGGAGGATAAAAAATAGTGCACCCTTCTAGTAACGATGCCCACGACATCATGGAACCAGAGCTCTCAGGGCAATACCATACAATAAGAAGGAAGCAGGCCTCCTGATGAATTGCTAATTTCTGCCACTTGACCACAGTCATAGGCGTTCGTGGACAAAAGATTTCTTTGCAGAGATTAAACTGGCCTAGATACCTATTTAACATGAACTAAGGTCAGAACTAAGGTGTTAGATTTTAAGCTATACCGTGCAGTGTGGAATTCATTTTTACTAAGTTTCCGCAATAATAAGAGAAATTTCTTAATCGTAAAACTTGCTCATCCTTTATTTTAAATTATGTGTTACTTACTCATTGACACTTGATAGGAGATACCTATTCTTATATCACTAACATGTCATTAATATTGGTCTTACAACTAAGTGTACTACATTTCCACTTCAATATATTGTCTACGGGAAGACAAAATTCTTATCTGCCTTACAATAACTATGTGAAAAAGAAGCTATTTTAATATTAGAAGCCCAAAATGGAAAAAGAAAATCACTGAAGTAATTATCACCACTCCTGTATTTAAACACAAAGACGAAAAGCCCCAAATGCCAAACAAAAATCATAACTAACCAAAATAATCTTCTCTGAAGGCTTGTTTTCCTTTGGAGAAATAAACAGAGGAGAAAAAGAGCTACATTTACTCTATGGAGGTTTTTATTTTTAAAATCTAACTTCTAAGCCTACTTGAGAAAATTGTATTATGTAGTAAAAACGTGTTTTAAGAAAGAAATGTATATATCTGTAATAAATTTTCTTAAGTGATTTTTTTTACCACAATGGATATAAAATTTTAAATATAAAGACTAAAATTCCAAGTCAAAATAAAAAATTGATCTGTTTAGAACCAGGCCAAGATAATGAAAGACTGTGAAAAGCCATTGGCTATTTTACTAGTGCAATTCTAAACAAATAGTTTGAAACTGAGGAGGGAGACCTCACTGTAGATTTCATGGGTCATTGGTAAGCTCTGTGCAGCATTTGTTGATGATATGGACTGCGTAGTTACGCCATCCCACAAAAACAGGTACTGAACAAAACCTCTTTGTTTGAAACCTTGCTATAGCATATCCAGAAGTTTCAGATTTCAATGTCTGGGAGACCACGTTGTGATGATAATTGTTTTTGAAACTGTTAACTCCATAACACTTCTCTCCTTGTCAGTTACCTACATTTATCTCTCAGGTGTTCTGCCTTCTAAGATTGTTCATTTCAGATCATATTCTCACCTGTAAGAACTGGGGTTGGCACTGTCAAAGCACTTGTCAGAGTCAATCCAGGCCTTTTGTATCATATGTTGAATTCATTGATGGTTTTTAGTGGAAAGCTCATGAACTCTGGAGTAAACATTAAAACAAACAAGCAGCTCTCTGAAACTTACTTGCTTTAGAACATTGGGCAAGCATCTCTGAGCCTCTCTTTTCTCACCAGTAAGAACGAGGCAATGAGCCTTTCAGGGTGGTTGGGAGGAATAATCTATAAAGTGAGAACAGCCTGCAGTGCACTGCAAGACAAATACTAACCAGGCCTTGAAGGACTGTGTTGCTTCTTTCTAAACCTCAGTTGAGGAATATATTGTTTCAAGTTTTTCATTTTTCAAAATTTGAATATTTCAGAAAGTAAAATAATTTTTACTTGTTAAGTTAATAGGACTTAGGGTACAATTTTTAAATTTCAAATGCTTCTCTGAAACACACACACGTATAAATATAATATAATGTATATTATATGAAAATATCACCTACCAATTATTAAAAGTGATAATATCTCAGATTAAATAGCATGAGGATTTGATTAAGGATCAAATGCTGACTCTAAACATAGTCAGTTATATATTCTAGTTGGACACTATCAATTCTACAGTCTAATAATAAAAGCCAAGAGGCTTCAGCTTAGGTTTGTAATTTAAATGCTTTCTAAAGGGTCATCACATGTAAAGTGATTATTTTTCTTTTATCACCAGCCATAATCTATGATTATGTGGTGCAGGCTCTGTTATGTAAACTTGTTTTATGTCGTGCTTCATCTATAACCAAAGTTCTTAAATTAAAGGTTGGGAAAGGAGACAGCAAGGCCCTAAGCCAGGACAATATTACGCTACTAAATCCTTCATGGAAAAACTGCTGAGACCAGATCATTTTAATGTCTTAAAATTTACTGCAGTGAGATAACTATAACATATCCACTCTTATAAAACAAACAAACAAACAAAAAAACAGTCCATCAATAAGTGTCTGTCACTTGGCTAAAGCTGAAAACCAAGATGAGAAGCATGATAGGGAGTTTGGGCAGGAGCAACCTCGATATGGAATTTGGATCTTACTGCCAAATGTCCTTGAATACTGTAGTAAAGGACTTTCTCTATTTGGAGCTAAATTTAGATCTTTAAGAGGGAGATTAGTAAAAATGTGAAGAAAATGATAGAGCTTAGCTATACGCAAAGTGAGCCCACCTGAGAGATTTGTGAGCCTGCTGCTGAGGGAAATTTGGGAAATTTCTAGGTCTGGTCATGTGACTAGAGTGGATCATCATGTGTGGAATGTAAGTAATGATGATTAAGTTCTTTAAAAGAGCTATTCCTAAAGAGTCGTACCCCTCAGTAGTTGGCACTAGAGAACTAGGCCGGAAAATCCCGTTGACTGCTTTCTAAGGGGAGGTTGAGAGATTAATCCAAACTACTGATGCCTGATGCTTCAGGAAACCATGCCTTCCAGAGGAGAAGCAGCTATTTTAGGCTAAAGAGACATTAATGCTCTGCTGCCGTATTCTTTATGAAGAAGAAGAAGGAATCATCCATCATCAATGAAACCGAGGTGAGAGAAAGGTTTGCAAGTGAGAATTTCCCATCAGGACATTCTGGATGTAGGTTCAAGGCACCAGTTGAAGAGATTGGTCCAGTCAGGAAAAGTTATGTGTGTTGTGATGGTTAATTTTATGTGTCAACTAGGCAGGACCATCGTGCTAAGATATGTGGGCAAACATTATCCTGGATGTTTCTGTGGGCATGTTTTGGATCAGATTAACGTTTAAATTGGTGAATTTTGAGTAAAGCAGATTACCCTCCGTAATGTGGCTGGGCCTCATCCAATCAGTTAAATGCTATACAGTCCTTTAACACCTGGGACATTTTCTGAAAAAAGCATCTTTAGGTGACTTCATCACTGTGCAAATACCATAGCGTGCACTTACACAAGCCTAGATAGTCTAGCCTACCACACACCCAGGCTCTATGGTAAAGCCTATTGCTCCTAGGCTACAAACCTGTACAGCACGTTACTATACTGAGTGCTGTGGACAATTGTAACATAAAGGTAAGTATTTGTGTATCTAACCATATCTAAACATAGAAAAGGTACAGTAAAATACAGTATAAAAGATAAAATATGGTACACCTGTAAAGGGCACTTACCATGAATGGAGCTTGCAGGACTGGAAATTGCTCTGGGTGAGTCAGTAAGTGAGCAGTGAGGGAATGTGAAGGCCTGGGACATGACTGTTCACTGCTGGAGACTTTATGGACACTGTACACTCAGGTTACACTAAGTTTATAAAGAAATGTTTTCTTTCTTCAATAATAAGTTGACCTTAGCTTAGTGTAACATTTTTACTTTATAATCTTTTTATAACTTTTTGACTCCTTTGTAATAACAGCTTAAAACAAACACATTGTACAGCTGTGCAAAAATATTTTCTTTATGTCCTTATTCTATAAACTTTTTTCTATTAATTTTTTTCTTTTTTACATTTAAAATTTTTGTTAAAAACTAAGACATGAACACACACACTGGTTTCGACCTACACAAGGTCACGACCATCAATATCACTGTCTTTAGCATCCCGTCCCACTGGAAGGTCTTCAGGGGGCATAACACGCACAGAGCTATCTGCTCCTATGACAACTATGCCTTCTTCCAGAGCACCTTCTGAAGGACCAGCCTGAGGCTCTTCTTGAGGAAGTGCCACTCTTTTCAGAAATCTGTCCATGGTGGTTTGCTTGGTTTGTTTCTCTCCTCTCCTCTCCTCTCCTCTCCTCTCCTCTCCTCTCCTCTCTTCTTCTTTTCTTTTCTTTTTTAATTGGGGAAATTGGGGAAGGGGAACAGTATTGGGGAATTGGGGAAGGGGAACAGCCAAGTTGTTGTCCTTCAGTCTTAGTTGTGGAGGGTGCATCTAGCTCAGCTCCAAGTCCAGTCGCCATCCGGCCACCTGTCGGCAGCTCACGGCCGCTCAGCTCAAGGTGCCGTGTTCAATCTTAGTTGTGGGTGGGCATAGGCCACCATCCCATGTGGAAGTCGAACTGGAAACCTTGTTACTAAGAGCACACGCTCTAACCACTAAGCCATTGGCTGCCCATCAGCAGCTCAGGGCAGCTCAGCTCGGTCGCAGCTCACTGGCCCATGTGGGAATCCAACCAGCGACCCTGTTGCTCAGAGCTCATGCTCTTAACCAACTGAGCCACTCGGCCGGCCCCAGTTTGCATCTTTTTTGCATCATTGGTGTGCTTATAAGCAGATAATGCACCATGAACATTCCTCTCTATTACTGAAAATCTTTCAGCATTGGGATCTATGTTTTTAAACTTCTTAAGGAGCTTGCTGAGGTTTGCAAATGTTTCTGCTAAACCCTTCACTGTGAATTTTCCTTGAGGATTCTTTTTTATCTTCCTACAGTTTCTTTTTCTCTTGCCTCTTCTTCAGCTATGCATTCTTGTTCCAGTTCCAAGAATTCCTCATTAGTCATCTCCTCAGGAACCATCTCTAAGGGCTCCTCAATGTCATCCTCACCCACATTCAGGTTCAAGTTGTTTGCCATCTCAACTACAGCCATTGATTTTTCCAGCATTTGTGGTATGGTATTACAATAGCTACAATGCCACTAGGCAATAGGAATTTTTTAGCTCCATTATAATCTTATGGGACCACCTTCATATATGAGCATCATTATGCAATATATGACTGTAATTCATTGGTTGTGCTATAATGAAGGTGCTGATTAAGAAGTAAAGGCTGTCCTCACCCAAGCAAGAGGGAATTGTGCAGCAGACGGCCTTTAGACTTGAACTGCAACTTTGGCTCTCTCCTGGGTCTTCAGCCTGATGACCTTCAGATTAGAACTGCACAGTCAGCTCTCCCCTCGGTCTCCAGCCTGCCCACCCACCCTGCAGATTTTGGACTCACCAGCTCCATAATCATCAGAGCCAATTCCTTAAAATAAATCTATCCATCTATCAATCTAAAATCATCCTATCGGTTCTATTTCTCTGGAGAATGCTGACTAAACACAGTGACCAATGGAAAATTCAAAAATTAATTAGAAGATGCCATTATAGTTTTGCTGCTCTTGTTATCCTATCAATAATAGTACACGTGATGGTTAACTTTATATGTCAACTTCACTGGGCGAAGTGATGCCCAGGTAGCTGGTAAAATATTTTCTGGGTGTTTCTGTGAGTTTATTTCCAGAAGAGATTAGCATTTGAATGGGTAAATTGAATAAAGAAGGTGCCCAATGTGGGTGGCACCATCCAATTTGGTGAGGGACTGTATAAAACAAAAAGGTGGAGGAAGGGTGAATTTCCTGGGCCTCCAGCTGGCAGATAGCAGATTGTGGAACTTCTCAGCCTTCATTATCACATGAGCCAATCTCTCATAATAAATCTTTCTATATATCTTATTGGTTCTGTTTCTCTCCCAATACAATAAATATAATAAAAACACTGAGAAAAATAATTATTACAACTCTAATGTTATTTATTGAATGCTAACTATGTGCCAGGAACTTTTCTAAGCATTTAAATACGTTACTCATTTAGCTGATTACCCAAAATTTAAAAATGAGAAAATGCAGATACCAAGAGTTTGACTTACTTGTCCAAGTTCACACAGTTGGCAAGGGGTAAAACTGGGTTCTCAGCACAATCTTGCTCCAGAGCCTACACACTTAATTTATCAATCAATTATACTATATTGTCTCACAAAACGGTCATTAGATACAAATGGTTTCAGCTCTTCCCACAATGTTACTTTTGACAATGACCTAAGAAATATTTCTAAAGTGGTCAGGTACATATTAGCAACTTAATTATGAATCTATGTTGCCGGGCTGCTGTAGAGAATCAAATACATTAGCACGCTGTCTAACTAGAGCCCAGTTACCAGAGAAATTAGCCTTTGTACAACATTCATGAAAATAAGAAATTAAGCAAAAAGATATGTACCCGTAGAAGCTACAAAGTTCATGACTAAAACCTGTTTGCTTTACTCAAGGAAAGTTTCTTGACCTCTTACACAGACTCTCTATATCTTAACCATTATGTATAATTCTAACAGAGTTTGGAAATCTGCTTTCTATCTCTACAGTCAATAAAAGTGGGGAGATGGGCTTCTGAAGATGATCAGTATATTGACAGCAATGAAGTTGGCACAAAAGCATAGAAAAACAAAAAATCCAAAACAAAAAAATGAAATCCCATGGGAGATTTAAGCCATTGGGAGGAGCAAATAGGCCTACACTCATCACTGGCCCTGAGGACATCGCTGTAAAATAACTAAGGTTCATAATAATTACCATGAATCATCAATTTGTTTAATGCAGCTATGTTCAACACACTCTCTTTAAAAGGCAGGTGTGTGTATAAAAGAATTTTAAAATATTGTCTTGATTCTAAAAGTTATTCTAGCTTTATTCATTCTTTAAAGTGGTTTGATATAGCTGGGACTTTATTTTACCTCTTAAACAAAAGATAATACTGGTTTGTAACTTGCATGGGATTGCTTTGTGCTATTGTGACATCAGAGTTTTCAGAGCTAAAAGGACTTTAGAGATGGTATACTTGAGTTCACTCACTCAAGGGTATATAGGTAGTTAGGCCACAGCTAAATGTAGGATTTCTTTATCCTTTGGTCCATCACAGTGTGTTAGTCATGTTAGGCTACGTTATGCTGCAGTAACAAACAATCCCAAATATCAGTGAGTCAACACAACAACAACAACAACAACAAAAGTCTCACTCACACTACAAGTCCCACAGAGTTGGCAGGTAACTATCTGCTCCACACAAGTACTTAGGGGTCCAGCTGATAGAAGCTTTGTCTTGGGACAGCAGCAAAAGGCTTCTTGAGTCACTTTACCAAGATGAGGAAGGAAAAAAACAAGCACCATCAATTAAATATGTTGGCTTCTCCCACCTGCTCCAGAAAGAGTCACATGGCTTCCCCAATTGCAAAGGAAGCAGGCTCCTTCCAAGTGCTCAGGAAATAGAGGGGAACTAACATTGGTGCACCGCTAGTATTACGTACCACTGTTCTTTATTTTATATCATCCTTCTTAATGTTACCAGTGTTGGAGTTTTCGGGTTTCCCAAAGTAGAAATTGAGAGTAAATCCCAGAAAAATGTCCAAATTTTATTAAGCTTACCCTCGAGCACAAGGGAGGCAGCACAGAGGAAAGGAAGGTCCTCAGAACTGGCAGGGGAGCTGGCTCTGCTTGGCTGGGGGACAACACGGGCTCGCTCGAAAAAGCAGGCTTTCTTCACCAGCCATGTTACCTGGTAACTATGTTCCCGCCTCTGTTGTGGGGGCAAGAGGGCGCACTGCTCATTATCGCCACCCCAGGAAGGTTGTCTAGTGGTCAAACCTTGATCAACTGCGCATGTAGAACAGTGGTTTCCGCATCTGCAAGGGAGTGAGTGGTTAGAAGGGAGATAATAATCAGCTACGAATGCAATTTTGTGGAAGACGGGGTGAGGTTGATTGCATTCTTGTGGTCAGCTAATCTGGTGTTCCTCCTGGCCATCCTGCATTCCTCCGCCCCTGTCCAAAGTCCCTATGCTGTCTCATTTAAAAACTTTGTAAATTGCAAGATAGTGATGGAGATAATAACAATGATGATGATAATGCTATATCATATCTGCACTGGTCCTTAAGGTCCAGAAAATGCTTCTCTCATATACCTTAACTCAATCTTGTAGAATAATTTTATCTTCCTTTTTCACAGGAGAAAATTCAGCTCAGGGAAAGTTCAATTGAATAGAGTGATTTGCTTAGGATCACACAAACGAGTTGTTATAAGCTTGACTGCCTGAATTCTCAGAGCCAAACTGAGGGGCAGTCCTGGAGATGCCAACACTTACTGTGTAAGCTTTCACTCAATCTCACTCACTCACTCAAACTCTCTCTCTCTCTCTCTCTCTCTCTCTCTCTCTCTCTCTCTCTCTCTCTCTCTCCCTTATCAGGAATCACCGCACTATGCCTGGAGTCCCCTGGTTCAGACATGCTCTCTTCTACCTTCCCCAAGAATAAATCTATTTCTGACAAAGTGTGGAAGTGCAAATGTTCCATTTGTATGGCCTAGGGGAGGGAATCTGGAGGTCTAACTGCCTCTGAAATGAACTTTCAATATTATCCTCTTCACTCCCACTTCCAGAAGTACCTTGCTTTGCAAATTCCTTAGCCTTTTGAAGGCTCTGCGTTGCAAACATTTGTTTCTCGGGTTTTCAGAACGGTTTGAGAGTTAGCTTTTTCATGTCTTGTAAGTCAGTTGCCACTCATCCTTCTGCTAGGAGATGGGATACTGAGTCTAGTCAGAGCTGAAGAGGACCTGAGGAGAAAAGTGGGGTAGGAATCTAATCCAGAGACAGGCCAACATGAGAAAGCCATTCTCAGCAATCACTGCAAAACTACTTTGAAGTACAAGTGTTAATAAAAGTAAGTAGTGGAACTAGTTTCTGATTGTGATTCCTTGCTATAACCAAATGCACCCTTTATTTTACAACCCAGCATGCTTGGCGCTTAAGTGTAGATACTTAATATTTATTGCAATGTAGTCGGAGAAAAACAGCGTTCTATGAAAAGTAAGGTCAGGGTGATCTGACCATAAATTCCTAACAAGGCAAATCCTGGTGGGTAGTCACACCCCAGGCATATAATTTTTTAGTAAAATGTTTATCTTTGCCTTAAGCAAGGCTTGTCCATTGCTTCTGTGCATTCAGCTTAACATACCTTTGAAAAAAGCAGTAACCACCCTCAAGAGAGCACATAATCTTATTAACTATCCTATAATCTAATCCCTGCCTTGCTTTCTCCCACCTTCATGTAATCCCTCCTTAATTTCACATGCATAAAAGAAGCTGCAAAATTTATTCTGTGGAGCATTTGAGATCTTGCTCCCTAGTATTTGTCATCAGTTTGGCTCAAATAAACTCATATAAAAATTCTCTACAGGTTTGGGCATTTCTTATGTTTACAGTATTAATGTGAAAAACAATGTAAAAAACACATGTTCCTAATAGAATGTGTTAGGTGTTATGTCACGACACTATTAGATTTGAAATACTATAACCAGGCTAGAAATTTAAGGCATCAACTCATTGAATCAAGATGTGACAAAACAAATTATAATAGTGAGATAAATTGATCCAGTTTGATCTATGGGAGAACTTAACAACTACAAATTTTGAAGCAAAGGTAACCAAATGAGAATGGCAGACCCAATCACACAACAAATGGTGAGCATTAAATTAGAAACAGAACAGAATATAGAGGAAAGGTTTGTTTTTCTGGAAACATACATTAATCTAGAGGACGAAACAAATGCATGTAAGATGACATGGGTTCTTACAAAATAGTCTATCATAAAGTGCTATTTTGTGTAGTGAAAACTCCAAATGATGTAGGAAATGTGAAGAAAACTAAATTTTAAGAAAGAAAAGGGCAGACAGCTGAAAGAGGAATACTCACTGAACATTTCATGCAAAAGCTGATGTAGAGTGTGGACAAAAAAGGGGCCACATACTAAACCTGACAAGCTCAGGGGAGGCTTGCATGGCAGGCCCTACAAACTCAGAGACTGAAAGTATCCACATAGCATGGTCTGAACATAAACATTCCCAACTAAAAGCGGGTCATGGCAGGTAATCACACCCTGGGCCTGTAACTTCTTTGACGAAGGTCAATCTTTACCTTAGGTGAGCCTGTCTATTGTCTTTTTGCATCTTAGATAACATACTCTTGGAATGTCAGAGAAATCCCGTTTATCCAGATCCCTCAGTGTACGTACAACCTCGAATCACAACACGAGGCTGCAGAACCCTCATTGTTATCTTGTTCTCGGAATATCATGTCTATGAGCTAGCAAATGTTAGTTATTAACTATTCTATACTGACCCATGTAAAAGAAGTATGTGTCTCTCCACTTTGCTCTTTATTTAATCTCAGAGATTCCCCTCCCCAACTTTGCTTTCTCCCGCCCCCTTCATCTACCACCGATGGATTTCATGTAACCCTCCTTATGTCTCCTGCTTTGATTCTAATGTATAAAATAAGCTGCAAAACTGCCATTCTCTGAAGCATTTTCTCAATCCGTTGAGATTTTGCTTCCCAGCAATTGTTGTCAGTTTGTCTCAAATAAACTCATAAAAATTCTCTACAGGTTTGGTTGTTTCTTACGTGGACAAGGGCCAGGACTGGAAGCCTGAAAATAGTCTGAATAGGTGGAGAGGAAAGGGAGTCAGCTCTAGAAACAGCACGAACAAAGACAGGTGTTGTGTTCCTGGGAAAGTTGTCTCCCCCCTTCCCCCCCCTCCAACCCCCTCTCCCCGTTGTGGCACCCCAGGTTGCTGGTATCTTTAGTTGTGCCTGTGTATCTCTAGCCCAGCAGATTACAATCGTCTTGAGGAAAGGGCCTTATTTTCCTTTGTGTAAATGGAACAGGCATTGCATTTGACATGTAAGAGGTGCTCAAAGCTGTGTAATTAAATGGTTTAAAATTTTTGCTTAGAATAGTAGAAAAAATTATTCACATGGATTCCACACTTTTCTTGACCCTGTTTGTTATGAATTTTAGAGTGGAAGTTCACATTCTTAATGTTCTTTTTCCTTGGTGACTGTGAAAGATGCAGGCTATAATAGGACCAATGTCAAGCTGGTTTGTACTGCAGTGCAAGCACTACTCAAGTAACAATCAAACATGCTTCTTTGTTGCTTTTTGTTAATACTATTACCTGGGGAGAAAGTTTGAACTAAATCTGAACTATTGGCAAACCAAGGGAGGATTCCCTTATTCAGCTTATTTCTCCTTGAATAATTCATTGGCAAAATCCCTTTGACTTGTAACAAGCCTAGACTAGAGTTTCTTATTGTGTTTTAATGAATTTTAATTGTACCCTTCCTTATCTTGATGTCACACTGTCTTATTTATTACTGTTTTGATTGCTTGTAATAATTCTTCAGCCTCCAAAGCTTGAAACAGTTTGTAATTTTGTTGTTGTTGTTTTGTTTTTTTTGTCTTCTCAGACTGCTTAGCTCAGTGAAAAAGCTAATGAGACCAATGTGTCCAAGATCATGAGCTTGGCTTGTGACACCTTCTCTCTTCCTTGGCCACAGACTGCCCCTCGGCTCCTCGGTGATATTGTCGTTTATAATAAGAAATATATATTTTGGTCTTCAGTTCTTTTTTTGTCACCGAATTCCTAAAACCCTTGGAATTTCCTAAGTGATAAGAATAATAAAGGTGTCTTTTGTAACTCATAACAAGCCCCTTTCAGCCACACCAGAGTTTGTTAGTGAGGTGACTTTGGAAAGCCTCAAGGATGGGGGCTGGTTGCCAGGGGGAACTGGTCAGGATTAGAGCTCAGTCCCACTCCCCAACTTCCAGGGAGAGGAGAGGGACTGGAAGTCGAATCAATCACCAAGGCCAGTGATTTAATCTATCCTGCCTATGTAATAAAGCCTTCATAGAAACCCAGGAAAGAAAGGTTTGTAGAGCTTCTGGGTTGGTGATCACGTGGAGGTGCTGGGAGGATGGTGCACCTGGAGAGGGCCACGCCCCTTCCCCCATGCCTTGTCCTGTGCATCCTATCCATCTGGCTGTTATATCCTTTTATAGTAAATCAGTGATCTGGTAAGTAAATTGTTTTTCTGAGTTCTGTGAACTGCTTTAGAAAATTAATTAGGGATTGTGGGAACCTCCAATTTATAGCCACTGGTCAGATGCACAGGTGACAACCTGGTCTTGCAACTGGCACCTGAAAAAGGATCAGTCTTGTTGGGCTGAATCCCCTTCCCCTGTGGGTTCTGAAGCTATCTTAGGTAGGCAGAGTCAGAATTGGTTAAATTGTGGGACACCCAACTGGTGGTGCAGAATGGCTTGATATGTGGAAAACCAGCATATCTGGTGTCAGAAGTGAAGTGGTGGTGTGTTACAGCATTGAGAGTAGAGACACAAAAGTGTGTGTTTTTCCTGTAGGCTTCCTACCTCCCATCTCTAAAATGTAGGTATGTAATCCTGTGGCTGAATCGCTGGCTTAGTGGAGGGGATGGAGTGCAACTCCTAAATTGTCCACTCCAAGGACTTGCCTTTCTAACAAAGAGCTGTTAGCCTTTATAGTCAGGCCTTGCTTACCAGCAGACACGTTCTGAGAAATGCATCATTAGGTGATTTCATCATGCAAACATCACAGGTGCACTTACACAAACCTAGAGTGGTGTAGCCCAGGGTTCAGCAAACTGCAGCTCACGAGCCACATGAGGCTCTTTGGATGCAGCTTGAGAGCCACACTTTGCTGACTCCTGGTGTAGCCTACAACACACATAGGCCCTACAGTGTAACCTATTGCTTCCAGGCTACAAACCTGTACAGCATGTTACCGTACTGAATATTGTAGGCAATTGCAACACAATGTCAGTATTTGTGTAGCGAAACATATCTAAGCTTAGAAAAGGTATAGTAAAATATAGTACACCTGTGAAGGGCACTTCCATGAATAGAGCTTGCAGGACCAGAAGTCAGTTGCTCTGGGTGAGTCAGTGAGTGAGTGGGGAGTGGGTGTGAAGGACATTACTGTCCACTGCTGTAGACTTTATAGACACTGTCCCACAAGCCCTCTCCCTGCTCCCTTCCAACAGGGTCAGACATAAAACATTGAAGCTGGCAGTGCTGCTCCATGAACAGGAATGTGGGCTGGATAGATTGGAATTATAAAGAAGAAACTGGCTGGGTAAGGAGCAGGTTACCATATAGTGACTATTAGGGCCAGCTGAGTGGCTCAGTTGGTTAAGAGCTCGCTCAAGAGTTTGAGCTCTGAGCAACAGCGGTTCGAGTCAGCCCGAGCTGAGCAGCCGTGAGCTGCCAACAGGTGGCAGGATGGCTCAGCTAAAAAAAAAAAAAAAAAAAAGAAAGCCCTTATCATAATAGTGACTATTAAGGGAGTGAAAGGTGGCCTGAGGATCAGTATCAGGAATAAGAAATCAAGATGGAGAGATCAAGGAACATAAAGGATTGTCATGGCAATGTGGTTTGGCTACTTGCATGTTGGAGCAGTGGTCAGATTAGGGAACCCTGTGGTATTCATAAAATAAAATAAAATAAAAAGAGGGTGTTTAGCAAGCAGAGGGTATAGAACGAGGACTCAGTGTTTTGACTTTGGAAATTTATTTTCGGTTGCATTGACCCTATCTGTCACAAATGGCTCTCTCTGGCATTGAACTGATGAAGCCTGAAAATATTCCCAAAGGACATGGACAGGCTGGCTCTGCACTACCACGGAAAGCTTTTACTACAGCGGCAGTGACACTTAATACTTGTTAACGTAGCTCCTGTGGACCTGTGTCCTTGTACAGGATCTTAGGTCAACAAAGAATTTCCAGCGATGTACTCTGAAGCCCATCAAGCTGGGAGGGCAATAGTACCTCTGAATATGCCATGCGAGGGGGACAGGCTCTGTGCTGAAATAGGTCAGTGGATGACTGATTGGGATTAATCATTTATTTAAAACTGAGGAGCTGTGAGTGAGAAGAAATCTATTGCCTCGCCCCACAGATATTGTTCCTGTCAGAGAAAAAAAAAATCTTTCTGAACCACATATCCTTTCAGCTTTTACAGGAAATTCAGCTCCATCATAATCATATGGGACTACTGTCGTATATGCCATCTGTCATTGACTAAAACATTGTCATGTGGCACATGACTGTAATTTGTTGAGAACAGCAATCAGTAAGGTTGTAGGCCTCTATTTCTCTCCTTATAAACAGCATATAATGATTAATATGCATAATTGCAAAGACTGGGTACCACCACATAAAAGCAAAATATAAAATTATTTGTGCCCTATTTATGCCTACAACCATTTATGCCTGCAGTTATAATAGCATGAGAATAAAAGGGAAAGCAGGAAACAAAAACAAAACGGGAAAAATGATTATGGTTTACAGAGGTGAGATTATGAATAAACTTATTCTTTCTTCTAAATCCTCTCTGAACATTGTTATTATAAGTAAACCAGATGTTCAAAAGGCCGGGCTTTCCTTTTATGTCCAAATAAAATGGCTTAATTATACATCCCAATATTTTCCTATGATTTAAAAAAAATTCCCCTCATGGATGTGAGGGGAGGACACTATTGTCCTGTCCCTTTCTGTTTGCCCGTGTACCTGTGGCCGAATGAACTCCCCCCTCAACACAGCTTCTCCCTACGCAGCCGAGACCAGCCTTTTCTTCAATGCAAATCACTATTAACTCAAGGCTATTAACTCATTCCTATTGACTCTTTGAAGAAAAAGAGGGGGTTACAGAACAGCAAATAACACACAACAAGTCAAAAATTGGATGTTATATTCCTTTTCACCCCATCACACTTACTTAACTTCCCCCAGAAACCTTTCTCTTCCATATCTGACCAGATCAAATGCCCCTCTAAATATACTCCTGCCCTATCACTTCTTAACATTTAAGATAGTTTTAATTCTACTTCCATTTGTGTGGTTACTTGGATTAATAACGTTCTCTCCCGCTCTATTATAAGCTCCATAAGGACAGGATCCATTGTTTGGTTTTGTTCACCACTGTATTTCCAGCACCTAGCACAGCACCTGGCCTGTAGTAAACATTCAATAAATATTTGCTGAATAAATGAGTAATGATTGTTAACATTTATCGAGCATGTGAGATTTTACAAGCATTGCGCTTATGTGCTAGGTATTTTCTAGACATTGTTCTCAGTGCTTTATGTATAACATCTCATTTAATACTCAACTTTGTGAGATGTATATTGTTATTATTCCTGTTATGCTAATTACAAAACAAAAGCACAGAGAGGTTGTGTGATAGCCCAAGGTCACACAGCTTGTAAGTGGGAAAATTGAGATTCAACTAGTCTGTGTCCTGAGCCCAAGCTCCTAACCTGTAAAAAAGCATGCTGTTTTAAATAGATGATTCAGTGAATAAAGGGGCAGATTCATTGAATTATTTATCCTGTAAAAAATTTATTGTCCATCTATCTTTCTAGGCACTTGGAATAAGGTACAGGTGAAACAATTTCCATCTCTCATGTAGCTTATATTATTATGTGTGTATGTGCACATGTATGTGCACATGTATGTGCCTGCACATAGCATAAACAATCAACAAACGAATACATAATATATCAGGTGGCAATAAGTGCTATGACTAAGAATAACACAGGATAGAGAAATGGAGAATGACAGTGAGTTCCCACTATTTCTGCTAGCATGGTCATGGTCAGGAAGGTTTCTCTAGAAAAGCAACTTCCAACACCTGAGGATTAAGTCAAACAGAAGAGTTAAAGATGATTTGAGAAATGTTCTCCCATTAATAAATGATTCAGTTAAAAGGATATGAGCAGGGCTAGCTGAGTGGCTCAGTTGGTTAACAGCTTGCTCAAGAGCGCGAGCTCTGAGCAACAGGGTCAACGATTCAATTCCCACGTGGGCCAGTGAGCTGCACCCTAACTGAACTGCCACTGAGCTGCCAACAGGTGGCAGGATGGCTCAGCTGGTGAGCGCATGTGCTCCTAAGAACAAGGTTGCCTATTTGAGATGGTGGGCTACACCCAGCTGCAACTAAGATTGAACACAGCACCATGAGCTAAGTTGCTGCCCAGATGTCTCAGTGGATAGAGCGTGCACTCTTAACAATGAGGCTGCTGGTTCGATTCCTGCATGGGAGGGTGGCTACACCCACCTGCCACTAATTGAACAGAGCACCTTGAGCTGAGCGGCGCGACTGGACTTGGAGCTGAGCTAGCTGCACCCTCCACAATTAAGACTGAAGAACAACTTGTCTGTTCCTCTTCCCCAATTCCCCAACACTGTTCCCCTCCCCCAATTCTCCAATAAAAGAAAATAAAAGAAAAAAAAAAGGATATGAGCAGGTAAAATTCAAAGCAAGCATTTATTTAAGCTTTTTAAAAGCCCAGGAGTGGAAAAGGTAGCAAAATACTGTGAAAATTCATTTGACACAGCATCGTGGTGGTTGCTCTGAACTCCGGGCTCACTGAGGTAAGTGAGCTGTCTCCCGTGCTCTGTCTTTGGCCAGTTTGCTGGGGTGCCCCCTGCTACGTGGTCCTGGGTAGGCTCCTGGTGGGGAGCAGCACCAACTAAAGTACACAACGTCACCGTCTCAATGCACCTCTGATTCATTAAAAAAACTAAAATACAATGTTATCGGTACATCCCTATATCAGCCCATGTGCTTGCTTCCCTGTGACTTTGCAAGAAATGTGCTCTTTTGTAGTGTCTGGTGCTGGGGCCCGCTGGGCAGGCACCATCTTGAAGTATCCATGCGTTTCCCTCAGAGGTTCTATTGAGGCCCAGAGGGCAGGTTAAGCACTTAGACCACCTGACTCAATGTTGTCTAAGAGGAAAGTCTTGGGAACACGATATCTAACCTGAACTTCTGTTACAAAATCTTTGTGAGAAAAGGAACTGAGAGAGAGCCACAGAAGAACAAAGTTTTGGTGAGACCAGTTAGGTGTTTTTATTCCTAAAGCAAAACAGTTCTCTTTTAAGAAAAAAAAAAAAAAAGATCAAGTAGGTGTTGAGTGGCCTCTGCTATCACTAGAGTTTCTAAATAAGAATGAAATACACCCATTGATGTTTTGGATTTCTTTACTATGATCACTTCTCTCGTGCCTGCCCTCCCCCACCCCTTTTTTTTTGGCATTGTTTTTCTTTCTTTTTTCCTTTTGTAATTCATTCAGTAGCAGTACACAAACCAGCAAAGCCACATTCAGGACGGCTGGTTAACTGATACAGCTTGAATTTTTTGAAAACAAAACAGCTGAACATCTCCTTTGTGCCAAAGGAGAGGAAGCAGAGATTGGCTAGGACTCTGTGCTTTATTAAGAAACCCATTTAGTCAGGATGATTTCCTGACTGGAGAGGTAAATTACCCATTCAGTTTTTCCCCTATTGATCTGCCCAAAGGCCATTAAAATATAGATTATATCTCAGAAAACTGGATGCAGAGATAAAAGTTTCTTAAACTAACATTTAATTAGTCAGGCAACAGTAACATCTAAAACCACTACTTTTGAGAAAGAAGACATCTTCATTTGTTTTTCTGTTTTTGAGGTGATACTACTCACAACTCTTGTCATGTTTGGATAAACTCCCAGATGTCGCTGTTGATATTGTTGAAGGTTAGTTCTTGAACCCTATGGTTTGATTGGAGCAGAAGTAAACGGTCAAGACGTTCTCTCTCAGAAGCTGGATTTGGTTACCTGTATCATTTAGGAGATTTTCAGCAGCAGGAAACCAAACATCACAATAGTAAATGTATTGGCTCATTGATTTGAAAGTTGAGAACTTGGGAGTTGAGAGATAAGATAAAAAGTTCTTCCAAGGATTGGCTCCAACTCCATGTATAATCTTCTATGCATCCCAGATCAGCCCATGTGCTGGCTTCCCTCTGACTTTGCAAGAAATGTGCTCTGTTTTAGTGTCTGATGCTGGGGCCTGCTGAGCCGGCACCAATTGGTGTATTGGATCTCTTTACTATGATCACTTCTCTCCATGCCTTGCCTTCTCTTTTCTTTTCTTTCTTTTTTTTTTTTTTGGCATTCTCTTTCTTTCCTTTTTCCTTATGCAATTCATTAGCTCCAACTCCATGTCTTTGCAGTTCTCTTGGCTCATTCTTAGGTGTGGCTCATTCTCAGGCCCACGGCAAAATGGCCATGACCACTCTGGCTTCAGTTACACCAATGTACCGAGGGAGAGAGGGTCATATTTGCGAGTTCTCTCAAAAGAGCACAAAGAGGGAACCCACAGAAGAGGGAGGATATTTGAAAATCATATATCTGATTAAGGTCTAGTATCCAGAATCTATGAAGAGCTCTTATAACTCAACAATTAAAAGATAAATAGCATAATTTAAAACTGGAAAACGATTTGAATAGACATTTATCCAAAGAGGATATACAAATAGCCAACAAGCACATAAAAGGATGCTCAACACCATTAATCATTAGCAAAATGCAAAATTTCCATTCCCACTCTTCCAAGTAGCTGTGGAATGAACCCCTCAGTCTTGAAATGGATCTACGCAGGATCTAAGTAGGGTAGCATAGCATCCCCTATACTCCAGTGCTCGGAAATAGTACACTTTTTAAAGTAGGATTCTTTTTGAAAGCACTGAATGGTCCTAGTAATAAGGGCGAAGAAGCACTGTTCTAATAAATATCTGGAGGTGCTCTGGGAAATTGATGAATTACTTTTATATGTAAAATGTTGGCCTGTGATTCCATGAAGTTAGTGGCCGGTGTTATTGAAAAAATAATAATAATACAATTTTGAAATGTGTCAGGTTACTTGAGAAGGTTTTAGTGGATTGTCTAGAGCCAGTAATTTTGCTGGGAGGCTCTTTGTGGACACAGGAAAAGGTCTTTTGCAAAACCACATGGGGGTGAAGGAACAGGTGGGAAGAGGAGGAAGAAGTTCCCGGGTCATTTACATCTTCTTTCTGGAAGCGTCCCTGAACTCCACAAGTAAATTAGGCAAACGGGCCAGGCCTGATACTAGGAAAACCCCTCAGGACCAGGGGACCAAAGTTGGTGGCCGTGCCTTTAGCAGGTTGTCATCTTAGAAATCCAGCTCAGTTTTTCAAAACATAGTTTAGCAGTATGATTAAGTACAAAACAACCCATTTTTAAGAATGTAGATAAAAAAATATTTCTTCCAGAAGCCTTCCAGTAAGTCCAGCTGGATTACAAATTGAGTCGCTTCTGAGCATTTCCTGCAGCCTCAGAAATTCAGTATACAACTACTTCCACAGATTACAGAGCATAAAAGTGAAGAGAGCAAAAGAAGGAAGGGGCATTGAACTCACCCATAAATATCTGAATGAAATGAAAGATGCTCCAAGTGGTACCAGAATGATATCATCTTGCTGTATCTTTGTCTCAGCTGTCCAGGCAACACATTTTACTTGGAATTTAATTGTCCTTTAATCTCTCATTCTTTCACCTCCCAATCAATTAATAATTGGTAAATATTTATTGAGGCATTCCTATGTACAAGTTGGTATATAAGATCCTCTGATAAAGACAATATTGAATAAAACATGACAAGGGGATGTATGTTTACTGTTGACCCCTTTTGAGTTGTTCTTGATTGACTACTGTCAAATGACCCTTGGGAAGGGCAGTGATGTTCAATTAAAGACCCTGCAAACTTTTAGTGCTATACCCTATGTGGGCAAGAGTGTATCTTTCTGAACACATTTCTATGCAAAATTGTTATTCCTCAGATCCGATCTATACCATACTATGTAACAAATAATTATCTACAAATATATTCCTGGCACAAACCTTGATTTTATCCAGGAAGAAAAGTACATCTTGGTTGCTAGGTTTTTTTTTCTTCGGTGATTAATCAGAGAACTTTGAACTTGCCTTTCACAAAACAGAGAGGAACACTCCCATGCCACTGTAGAATATTTCACCTCTGTTTGCAAGAATGGGTTGCATGCTCCCTGAAATATTTTAACAGTCTCCTACTCTCCCAAATTGTTTACTATTTGTATGATAACACAAAAGAATTTGAGTATTGTTTCAATAGTAAATGCTTCAGAAGAAATCTTGTAGCATGAATATTACAAGGAAAAAATCAGCAGACTATTTATTGAACCTGATATGAAATAAGCACAGTTGCTTCATGCCTCAAGCTTGTTCTACTTAAGCAGGCTCTCAAGATCCAACAAGTCATCTGGTGACTCAGGCAGCTGCTGAGCAGAAAACAAAATACTCTGTCCAACCTGTGTTTCTGAAGCATTTATTGGGTGTAGCCTCTTATGATCCAGCTGAATCCTTTTTTTTTTTTGCAAGACAGTCACCAAAGAATTCAATCAACAAAGTAAAACAAGTCTGTAGCATTCCAGAAAGATTCCCTAATCTAAATATCAAATACACAAGTTACAACTACTCTGGCAGACCACAAACGAACATGGGAGCATTGTGATAGACCAAGGCAATAAAAAGGCAAATGCTGGCAAGTTGAATTGAATGCGAAACAGTTATTTACACTTGACAAAATCAGAACATAAAAATATTTTTAAATCGTGACAGTTTGGACTAATGGAATCAACTCAACAGTCAGTCTGCTTAAATCAACTCCATGCACCATTAACGTTATTAAGAAAATTATTGCCTATGGTCTACAGTCTGACATCTTAAAGAGTAGGAGCTCAAATCATTTTTATAATTATGCCCTTACCTTTGATTCACTTTTTTCACTATTAAATATGATTACAAAGGCAAACACAGATGGGAATTGTAAGACAATGGCTATACATTTTCATTTCCATAGTACCGTATTTGCCGGCGTATAAGACGACTGGGCGTATAAGACGACCCCCTAACATTTCCACTCAAAATACAGAGTTTGTTATATACTCGCCGTATAAGACTACCCCCTCTTCCGCACACCTTCCACACACCAAATAAAAGGTAAAACAATATCAGATTTGATTTCAACATTTTAATTTATAATGAACGGTATGTGGAATGAAGTGGGTGGGCATCGGGAGGCCACTATGGCATGGGGCAAGCACTATGGGCAGTCTATCTGAAGTGTACCTGGCGTATAAGACGACCCCCCACTTGGAGGCATATTTTTCAGGGCCAAAAAATCGTCTTATACGCCGGCAAATACGGTACTTATTTTTTTCCAGTTTTATTGAGCTATAATTGACCTACAGTTCTGTATAAGTTTAAGATATATCACATAAGAACAACATACCTATATTGTGAAATGACTTACTACTTCTTGTTTTGTATTTAATTTCTATAGCACTTAATTGCTTAGCTTTGGAAGTTTTTGTATCTAAAGCAATTACTTCTTGAATGGCAATGATCAAATTGAGAGTAAGAGAGGCTACAAGAAAGTAATGATCACCACTCTTGTTATTCCAAATACTATGATGTAGTTCTTAATTATATATTGGGGTTTGTTAACTGCACTGTTTTGAAGCAATTCCATGCCTCTCCCTTCATTTTTATTTTGAAAAGTAAAAAAAATAATAACTACAAGAAAGTTGAAAGAATAGTGCAATGAACATGTATATTTTTTACCTAAATTCACCACTTAATATTAATATTTTGTCACATTTGCTTCATCTATCTATCTATCTATATGTGTGTGTGTATATATATATATATGTATATATATATATATATATATATATATATATATATATATACACACACACACAAATATATATCTGGGATGTTTTTGACTTGTTTTTTTGTTTTTTGCTTTTTTGGGTTTTTTTTAAAGAATTTTATTGGGGAATTGGGGGAGGGGAGCAGCGTTGGGGAATCTGGGAAGGGGAACAGACAAGTTGCTGTCCCTTTTGTTCTTCAGTCTAGTTGTGGAGGACGTTGCTTCACTGGCCCATGTTGGTATTATCATTGCGCTCTTCCCAGGTGAGGCAGTCGCTTGCCAGCCGTTGGACGGCCACTCATGGTGACTCATGGCAACTCACAAAAGCGCATGCCTGCTGCTGGCCAGCCCCACTGCAGACTACACTGTCACTGGCCACTCATGGTAGCCCAGCTCTAGATCGAGCTGTTGTTCACCATCTTAGCTGTAGAGGGCGCAGTGTCACTGGCCCTCATGTGGGATCCGAACCGGGGCCCTGCTCCTCAGAGCTGGTGTCCCAAGCCAACTCCTAACCAATGCCCCACTAGGCCAGGACTTCACTTGTTTTGTTAATTAAATTCTTTGTTCTATGTTTAGCAAGAATTCAGGTGGCTAGTCATTCGTATACACACATATACACATATGGGGGAAGAGAGGGAAGGAGAATTGAATAAGAATAAGGACATCTTTTAAATAATGAATTGCAATATAATGATCACATTTAATAGAATTGACATTAATTGTATAATGCTATTCAGTATACAGTTTGTATTTGAATTTCTTCAATTGTTCCAAAAAATGTCTTATAGCTGGGTTTTTTGTTATTTTAATCTGGGTTTCAACCAAGATTTGTACATTGCATTTCGTTATTCTTTGTTAATTCTTAATGTAGAACAATTCCCCTGCTAATGATCAATACTAATGATTTTCACCCCAAGAATCTTAAACAATGTCCCACGTTCTGGATTTCTCTACAGTATTTTTTTATTCATTATTAGATTTAGGTTAATCATGTTTGGCAAAAATATTTATGTTGCTGTGAAAGCAAAATTTAAAATCAAATCTTAAATTTTCTTTGCTTAATACTATGGCTTCCCCCAAATTCTGGTATATCAATACTTTAAACTAATTTGGTTTAAAAAGTTCTATGTAATACATAGCATGGTCTTACTAACAGATACAACATATGTTTATTTAGTATGTTTTGTTTCCGTGGGGATGTTCCTTGCAAACTTTTATTTTAAACCTTTCAAATACCAAGCAATGCTCAGTATACATAGTTCCTAACTCTCATGGGCATGTTTACACAGCTTATCATCTGTACCTTGGTCAGAATACAAAGTGCCTGAGAGTGCCCATGGTCAAAACAAATATTAAGTAAAGAACTCTATAGATAGAGCTACATGTTAGCTTATGACATCCTGATCTTAAACATTTTTTCTTTATTATTAAAATTGACATGTAAGTGCATTTGAGTTATTAGTCTTCAAAATTAAGCCTATAGAATAAGCATACTTCCCTATGATTTCCCCCAAATTTCTAGACATATTAATGAAGCAAGGCTGCCATCGGGGATATTAAATCTTCTAATAATTAATGAATTGGTCTAAACATCAACAGAATTCTTAGCTTCATCAATGTTGTCATCATCATTATTGAGTCACATTTACTGGGTTGAGACAAGGTTTATTACCCTCTAGATCATCAGGGTCTGACTGAGATCTTATACACATCATGGAGGCCGGGGTCTCACCATTTGTAACTTAACACTAGCTATTCACTTACAGAAACAGAAATGACCCTAGGATAATGAGACCAAAAGAAATTTCCAAAGGACATTGTATACATTTCTTATCATCAGGTAGGCCCAAACTCTCCTGTCTGGCCGTTGAAAATCTGCCCCATTTGTAATAATCCTTTGCACAGGGGTTTTGAATAAAGTGCTCTATTGTCAGGATATTTCACATTTAACAGGAATTCTTTCTATATGGTAGATTAGAGACAATAGCTGTCCTTCAACTGAAATCTTTTCTCAAGTTTGGGCTCAAGCTCTGTGCTGCAGGCAGAATAAGCAATGTTTCTTTAGTCTTTTCTTCATGGGTCTTGCTTCCCAAACCTTTAATCATTTTTATGGCTTTCCTTTAAACTCTCTCCAAGTTTTCTGTTGTCTTTTAGATACAAAGCCCAGGATTAAATATAATATTTGAAAGGATATGACTAGTACCAAATTTAGAGGACAATTATTACACAGTCCCTACATTCTGTGCTCTAAGATTCGTTAATAGTTTTTAAAAAATATCCTTTTCCTAATAATAATAATAATAATAATAATTCCAAGTAGTCTTGAATATGATTATTGTCATGTTTTAAAACTTTTTGACCGTGGTCCACTTGGGTGGTACAAAAGACCTCGAAGCCCACCTAGTCTCACTTTTGGTGGAAAAAGTTACTCAAAACTGCAGAAACAATTTAGGAAGAAGTATAAGGATAATTCACATTTGAATCACTATGCATTCATGTTTTAAGATTTAGTTATTGTGAAATTACGTCCCAAAATATCTGATGCAAATTTACATTACTGCTTACTCTAGAGTTACCCACCACGGCAGTACTCATTCTGATGAAGCGACACTGAATTTATATTTTATATTTAAAATTTTATATTTAAAAGGGAGAGAACCAGAAATTAAACATCAGAATAATTCCAGACTCTGTTGATCATGACCTGACAACAGAGTGGTCTCCTGGAAACTTGTAGAAATTCTAATCATCTGCAAGTGAATATTTGCAGTGGGAGCTTTTGCATCATTGCCACGCATTTCATAGCAGGCGAAGATTCTGATGGACAACTGAGGACTTCCTTTGGTAAACTCTAACAATATGTTAATTTTCTTTCATAATAATATCAGCCAAGCTATCATTTATTGAGTGCTTACTATGTGCTGGTCTATTACACATTCTGTACACATTTTCTCCTTTGGCTTGTATTAACTTTGTGAGGGACATATTGTTATTATAGCCAATTTATACATGAGTAAACTGAAGTCACGCAGTTAGTGAGTGACAGAGTCCAGATTCCTATCCAATATTTCTGACTCAGTATAACTACCACGTTATACTGACTTATAAATATTACATTTCAGTAATCTTATTATAGTTTACTAAAAGTAGAGCTCATCCTTACTTTAAAATGAAGTTCTTCAAAGATATACAGCATTTATGTGTAAAATCAGAAGAAAGAACCAGCTTTATTAGGCGGCTTCTTGGCCCAGGAGAGCCCTTTAAAAACCATTGCTCTGCAGCACTTAGAAAGAATGACATGGAACGCTGCATAATGACATGGCAGAGCAGAGACATACATTGACCAAATCTCTCCTCCCTTTTTTCCTGGGCTTGCATTCAGCAGCCTTTCTTACAGTTAACTCTGGCTATGTGGTTAAGTTCTCATGTGTAGCATGGGGGCTAAAGTGACATTTGTTCTGCAACTGCCCATGCACAGACCTCCAAGCTCTTCTCCTTTTTGGCTAAGACAACCATATCCCAGTGACCTTGGAATTCAATTATGGGAACCACCATCAGCTTAAGTTCTTAAATGACTTCATGAAGACTGTAGCTGAGTTCTTCCTCCCCTCCCCTCAAACCTGGAACTCTAATGTGAGTGAGAATAAAATAAATTCCTTAAGCCACTATACAGTAGACCCTCCTTATATTCGGGGGATATGTTCCCAGACTTCTAGTAGATGCCCGAAACCATGGATAGAATCCTACATATAACATCTTTTCTTCTGTGCATACATACCTATGATAAAGTTTAATTTATAAATTAAGCACAGTAAGAGATTAATAACAATAATTAATAATAAAATAGAACAATTATAATAATATACTGCAATAAAAGTTATGTGAATGTTGTCTGTCTCTCTCAAAATATCTTATTGTACTGTACTCACGGTTCCTCTCTCTCCAATGTTACGTAGCTAGTAATATGTACATTGGGTTGCCCAGGATGTGCATTCTGAAGAATCAGGGGGTATATCTGGCTTTTAAAAATGATTTTTCTGATGTTATTTTAAAAAGAAAACAAGCATACAAAAACATACAGTAGGCAAAAAATTAAATTGGGCTATAAAAAAAGAACATTACCTGAAAGTCATCATACATAGTTAATGACCTCCCTGAATTTTAATGCTATAAATTAGATTTTCAGTGTACACATTAGGGGTTTTCCTCAAAGAAAAGATCAAGTATATTCAATTTATTTTAAGCCTACCTGAGTCTCGTTTTCAGGGTTTTTTTTAGGTCCTAGCCAAGAAAGCTGGTCTTACTTTCCATATCAACTCTCAGCCTCACTCAACCTCTCCACCCAGGGAATCCACTTTTTGTTCACTCATTTGAACATCTCATCCCCAATCCCACCTCCAAGTGGCCCTTTCCACCTGGGTTAAAAACATCTGTGATGCAAAGCCTGAGAATGGGGGGAATCTGAGCTGAAGAGGAAGAAGAAACTTTTCTTAAGGAAAGCTAAAAGACTTTACATAATAAAGAGCTGGAATAAAAAGAGAAATGAGAAAGAAAAAAGTGTGCAGGGAGGAAAGAAAGAAGGGTGGACAGGAGGCCAGAGGAGTGGAACTGGGTTTTGGGAGGGGGTGTCTTTCTCTCTTTACTGGGGGGATGTGCAATTACTGGGGCTTTGGCACAGTGTGAGGTGGTAGAAAATTGTAGAAAATTGTGAAGATGAGAAGGTTAAAGAAGGTTAAAGAATTATTGCTGGGGGGCCGGCCGAGTGGCGCGATGATTAAGAACTGGCTTGGGATGCCAGAGGGCCCTGGTTCAGATCCCACATATGAGGGCCAGTGATACTGCCCTCTACAGCTAAGATGCTGAACAACAGCTCAACCTGGAGCTGGGCTGCCGTGAGTCGCTGGCGACAGTGTAGGCTGCAGCCCCTGTGGCAGTGGGTTGCCATGGGCTACCGTGTGTAGCCAGCAGCCAGTGTGAGCGGCCAGCAGCTGCAGTGAGCGGCCGTCCAGAAGCCGGCGACTGATCTGCCTCGCCAGGGAAGAGTGCAATGATGGTGCCAACTTGGGCCAGTGAAGCAACGTCCTCCACAACTAGACTGAAGAACAAAAGGACAGCAACTTGTCTGTTCCCCTTCCCCCAATTCCCCAGTGGTGTTCCCATCCCCACAATTCCCCAATAAAAATCTTTAAAACAAAAAGAATTATTGCTGGGGTTTATGCATGGGACGATCTTTAACGCTTTACAACCCAGGCAAAGTTAAAAGACTAGAATTCATTTTAAAAGGAAATGTTTGTTGGCTGTTTGACGTATGCTTTTTTTGAAAGTGGCTCTGAGAACCACTAGCAGTTCCTTCTGCCCATAAGCCCCAGCAGGAGGGCTCTTATGCATGGGGGAGAAGGGGGGCTTGCTCTGAATTCCTCCAGCTGTAGCCTCCTTCCATGTCTCCTCCTAGATCATGATCCAAAGTGCTAGATTTTTCTGGGGACCCCAAATGGCCCCAGGTTGATTTCTAGAGCTTGACCTGGCTTTATCTTTGGGTCCCATTTCTCAGGTGTGCACCCAGGGCCCTGGTGGGTGATGCATAGTACAGAGCTCCACAGAATGAGTGGAATGGACTAGAAGCACAGCACAAAACCCTTCACTGCGTGGGAAGAGAAAGGGAAGTGTGGGCTCTGTACACTCACCCTCTGGCTTGTAATGCCAAGGAGTCAGAGAATCTGAAACTGAAACCTGGCCTACCAGATCATCATAAAGGTGTATTCATCTAGGTAGAAAGATTGAACATGATTTGTTTAACAATGTTACCTTGGTTTATATTTAAATAGTCATAGGGTATGTGGGCCTCCTTTTTGGACTCACATCCTGGACCCACAAATAATAGGGACATCACAGCCTTGACTACAGAGAACCATGGCTCTCCAAGATTGATCAAGATCACACTTAACAAAGGCACAAAAGTTAGTGCCACTTTCCCGATGTACTTCAATGCATAAAAATCCATTTTTAGAAGGAGCACAGTCTGGAGTCTGACTGATGACCTGGTTCACACCCCATGGCCACAGCCCTGACCTGCTGACCTTGCACAAGCTTTTCAACCTCTTACTCTCACCTGAAAACTGATTAATGCAGGATTAAATGGCAACATCCATGAAGAGTGTTTGGTGTCTTGCCTGGAACATAACAGGTGCTCAATTTAAGTGGTGGGACAAGTGGTATGTAAATCCACAACTCTAGTCTTTGACCTATTTTCCAATAAACATTCACATTTTTGGCCAATGATTGTAGAATAATTGAGCTGAAAGAACATGTAGTCATTTTGTAGGGTACAATATTCAGAACAACCTTTGGAGTCAAACAGACCTGAGTTCTGATCTCATCTCCTACCAGGTGTGAAATTGAAAGTGAGTTGCTGAGCCCTTTTGACACTATGTGTCCTTAATTATAAAATGGCAATAATAATAGTAACTAATTCATTGCATCATTATAAGGAGTAAATGAGAAAAATATGCAAAAATGCTTGTCACATAGCTGATTATCCTCTTCAAGTGTTATACTTCAAACTTATATTGATTTCTTTTAGTATAATATTATTTTATTGAATTTCATTCAATAGGCAATTTCTCTAATTTACTGAGATATTTTGAATGTCGATGAGGTCTACCAAATGAAAATCAAATTTGACTAGAGGGTAAGGGGGTCAAATATATGGTGATGGAAGGAGAACTGACTCTGGGTGGTGAACACACAATGCAATATACAGATGATGTATTATAGAATTGTGCGCTTGAAACCTGTATAATTTCACTAACCAATGTCACCCCGATAAATTTAATAAATTTTTTTTAAAAGAAAGAAAATTAAATTTGTGTGTAATTATTTGGCAAGTTTAGGAGTTACTTTTTCTAAATTTGTTGTTGTTATGTGATTGGTTTCATTTTTACTGGAGAATGGTATTAGCTTCTATTTCAATTCCACTTACACTGCTGACAGACGCTTATCTTTCATACTTTGGGCCTTCAAATGTAAGATAACCATCGCCCAAGCAAACTCAAAACACCGTGTCATTTCTGGTGCTTTCGAAAAGGCTGGGAAGATAGCAATCATAGCTGAAAAGCAGTGACCATGAGTCCAGTAAAGGGGACACATAGACTCACGGAGCTTGACTCAGCCTGTAGCAATTCTGCCCAAGCAGCGCACACACAGAGGCCAGGAACCAGAGCTCTGCAGACACCGGTGGACTTGACATTTGGATCCTGACTAGTACAGTTTAAAGAGAGAAAATGCCAAGGACTCAGATTCCCTTTTCCTCTTCCAAGGGCTTATTTAATAGTCTATTTACACATCTAACGCTTGCTTACTCTAATAATAGCCTTTGGGTCTGAATCATCCTGCGTCACTGCGTGTCACATAGAGTCCTCAGCTGTTTCCAGGACTTGTGTCGTTGGCTTTCTACACTATCTGGAAACCTCTAAGAATGTGCAGGGTAATCAGTGACTTTAATTTTAACCATGCATGACGTGAAGAATCTTCTATTTATTTCTACTGACCTGTCTTTAAAATACACAGTGTAACCATGAAGGAAATTCAGGAGAAAACTTTAGTATGAACCCCTGTACAATAATATATGTAGGGACATACAAATATATTTTATTTTATTTTTATTTTTTAAAAAATATTTTATTGGGGAATTGGGGAAGGGGAACAGCCAAGTTGTTGTCCTTCAATCTAGTTGTGGAGGGTGCAGCCTGCACAGCTCCAAGTCCAGTCACCACCTGGACGCCTGTCGGCAGCTCAGAGCAGCTCAGCTGAAGGTGCCATGTTCAATCTTAGTTGCGGATAGTTGTAGCCCTCCATCCCATGCAGGAGTCAAACCGGCAACTTTGTTGTTAGGAGCATGTGTTCTCACCAGCTTAGCCATCCTGCCACCTGTTGGCAGCTCAGAAGCAGCTCAGCTTAGGTCAGCTCACTGCCCCATGTGGGAATCGAACTGGCAACTCTGTTGCTCAGAGCTCGCACTCCTAACCAACTGGGCCACTTGGCTGGCCCCAAATGTATTTTAAATATATTAATACAAAAAGCATATTACTACTATATGTACCATCAATTTGCTGACATAATTGAGACAAATACCTGAACAGATGAAAATTGTTATTTGATGGGCTTTTGGAGTTGCTGATACTGGTTTCTTGATCTGGATGCTAGTTATATGAGTGTATTCAGTTTGTGAAAAACCATTAAACCAAAGATTTAAACACGTGCATTTTTCTGTAGTATATTATATTTCAATAAACAGTTTTAAATGCACTTTTCTGTGTTATATTTCAATAAAGTTTTAAATATTTACTATTTAATCTTAATTTTTTTGAGGAAAAAATTGAGCAATTGCAATAGCATGCCATATATATATGAATACATATTTGAGCTGTATCAAAGGTCAAATAATGGGTGGAAATTTTATAAAGTCCAATAGACCTAAATATGTCATTTAAAAGGGACTCTATTTTATCTTTTTTTTTTTTAAGATTTTATGGGGGAATTGGGGGAGGGAACAGCATTGGGGAATTGGGGGAAGAGGAACAGACAAGTTGCTGTCCTTTTGTTCTTCAGTCTAGTTGTGGAGGACGTTGCTTCACGGGCCCATGTTGGTATTATAATTTCGCTCTTCCCGGGTGAGGCAGTCGCTCGCTGGCCATTGGACGGCTGCTCATGAAAGCTCATGCCTGCTGCCGGCCAACCCCGCTGCAGCCTATGCCATTGCAGGTGACTACGGCAGCCCAGCTCCAGGTTGAGCTGTTGTTCACCATCTTAGCTGTAGAGGGTGCAGCGAGTGTCACTGGCTCTCATGTGGGATCCGAACCGGAGTCCTGCTGCTCAGAGCTGGCATCCCAAGCCAACTCCTAACCAATGTGCCACTCGGCTGGCCCTCTATTTTATCTTTTAAAAATTTCCCCCAAAACCTCACAATTATAGAGATGTGATAAACTGAGTTTTAAAAGAACTCCTCTCTTTGGTCTTACGTATTTTTGTTGTAAAAACATCTATATATTTTTTTGAAAATGTGGTGTAATTGTTCCTCTCATTCTCTATTGAAGGAGGTGTGAAATGGTACAAACACTTTGAAGGGCAATTTGACAATGTCTGTAAAAATACAAAGTGTTTATGAATTTTGTATATTTGCTTTAACAAATACCCCAGAAACACACTGAGAAGTCTGCAATATTTTTGATATTTAGTCATTCATACACTCACCATTCAACTGAGATATATTTGTTATCTACTTTGTGGTAGGTGAAGGGCTAGGTGCAGGGTGAACAAGACAGCTGCAATCCCAGTTGTTGTTTTTTTTCAATTACAGTTGACATTTAATATTGTTTTATACTAGTTTCAGGTGTACAACACAGTGCTTTGACATTTATATACCTTACGAGGTGATTCCCCGACAAACCTAGTGCCCACCTGACACCATACATAGTTACTACAATATTATTGACTATATTCCCTATGACTTTATATTCCATGACCATTTTATAATTTTTGCAACTTTTTTTATGGAGGAGTCTCAGAAAGTTTATGTGCCAGAAGAGAACCTAGATATTAAACAAGAAGTCACCTAATTCATAATTTTGTTACACTTTAATTTAAAGTTGCAAAAAAAACCCCAATGACAAATTATTCAATTTATTTAATTAAACATTATTTAATTTCAAACAAAGGAGAAGTACAGGCCACTGTAAGAGCATGTAATTAAAGGATGTGGACTCATCTGGAGAAGTGAAATAAAAAAATATTTGAAACACCATAAAGTTCATGGTAGGTTAAAAGTTTAGGGATCAGTTAATACATTCTGGCAAATCTGTAAATAGAATCATATATAGCTGTCATAAAAGAGTAGGTAGCTGAAAAGCACATAAATATCTCCAAGATAAATTAGAAATTTGAAAAAACAATTTGCAGAATAGTATGTGCTGTAATATTATCCTATTTTTGTAAATCAAAATAATTATAACATAGATATATATGGCATATACATATATAGTTACATATATACATATATGCATATATATTACATAATAAAAATATAAAATGTGAATATGTGTTTGCGTATGGCTGGCTGTTCACCATAACCTCTTTTTACCTTCTTCCTGGGCATCTGTGTAGACATTTCCCAGATTTCCTTGCAGTTAGGTGTGGTCAAGTGACTAAATTCTTAAAATAGAATATAGGTTGAGGTAGTGTGTAGGTCTAGGTTCCTGGACAGTGGGCATACTTCCTTCACTTTCTTTTCTTCCTTCTCAGCAACTGAAACCTGGAATCGATGATGACTTCTGTCTAACTATACAGAAAATGACTATATTGTGGTGATGGCAGAGCAATGATTTGGAAGAAACCTGGGTCCTTGAATGATCAAATGGAGCGGAATTTCCTTAACAGCCTGAAACTCTCACCATAGCATTTTTTAAAAAGACTTTATTTTCTTGAACAGCTTTAGGTTTACAGAAAAATTAAATGGAAAATACAGAGAATTCCCATAATTCCCCAACACCCCTCTCTCTTTCCCCTGTTAGTAACATCATGAAGTAGTGTGGTGCATTTGTTACAGTGGATGATTATTTTTAACTAAAGTCCATAGACTACATTAGAATTCACTCTTTGCTTTGTAGATTCTATGAGTTTTGACAAGCTTATAATGACATATATGTACCATTACAATATCATACAGAATAGTCCATTTTCCTAAAAATGCCCTGTGCGCCACCTATTCGTCCTCCCCCTTGCCCATCCCTCCCAACCCCTGGCAACCACTGATCTTTCTGTTTCCATAGTTTTGCCTTTTCCAGAATGTCATGCAGTTGGAATCACGCGGTATATAGCTATTCTCACATTAGAAAAGTAAACCTTTGTGTTTTTATAGTCACTTAATCCCTTTGTAATAGCAGCTTAATCTTAATCAAAACAAAATAGTCATAGAACAAGTTTAGAAGACTGTATGCTACATTAATAGAGACTTTGTTCCTGGGTGGAGTTATGCAAGGGTGTATCCCTTCAGAATATTTATTTCTACTGACAAGGGTTTCTCCTTGACCTAAATTTAATCAGGCTCCTCTAAGCCTTCTGTTCAACTGAGCTTGGTCTTGGGCTTCCCTCTCTGTCCTTGCAGAGTCCAGTTTGAACAAGAACACGGCTAAAGTCAGTTTTCAAAAAATTGCCAACCCTTGGTATCTGATAAAATTCCTCCCTCCGTATCTTATTATTCCAGCCTTTCTTCAACCAGAATTCTTTTGGGTTTAGTAAGAATCCCCCTTATACTTGACATTTCTTCTTACTAATTTTCCATCCACTGACACACAGCCTTTTCCTTGCATATAAATCCCAACTTGTCCTTGTTGGAGTGGATTCTCCCCTCAACAAGCCTCATTGTACTAGCATGCACCCAACCCTTGACAAAAGACGACCTGACTCTCTTTAACAACTGTCATGAATCATTTTTTCATTAACACTACAATATTTGAATTTTTAATAATTACCGATAAATTTGTGACTGGGTAAATAATACATACACATGTAGATTTTTAAATTGTCTTCTTAAATTAAATTCAGAGGGAATTTAATTTAAAAGTAATCACAATATTAATGAGTTTCATACAGGGTGCTGTTATAACTGATTGACAAGCAATATATAGCTGAGGTTGAAACATGCAAATATGACTCCACTTATGTATGCAGGTAACAGAGCAGGAAAGTGATCCAATGAGAAGGCTGCTTTTAGAGAAACTAAACAGTAAGATTAAGATATAGAGTAAAAGCCAGAGAGCCTGGCAGGTAAACCTTCACTGACCAGATGCAAATTTGCTTGAAAAGGCTCATACTTGGGATACAATTACATGGAAAGGCTTTTTTAGATGGCTGTGCAGAAAGCTATTTTACCCTGGGACCCAGGCCTGAATATCCCAATGGTGAGATTTAGTGGGACAAACCACCTAGTTTTAGGGAATAGATGTTAAATTGTTTCAAGATAGTTCAAGAAATGTATATATGAACCACAACTTTGCAAATGTTTTGTATCTCAAGACTTTTTAACTTTTTCCTAAAGCATTTTTGTTTCCTTGTTTATTTGTTTGTATATTTTTAATTCCACATGGCTGGCTGGCTGTGCGTGAAGGCACTTTAAATGGGAAGAGGCCTTTTAAGGTTGTTATTGATAGTTGTTAATGTTTATTGTTTGCTTTTGATTGGTTAAGTACACTACTAGACAATTTTATGTGTATTGTATCATATAATCCACAAAACATATGAGGCAAGTACTAATATTAAACTCGTGTCAACCCTCCTGACAGCCCTATGAGGTGATTTCTATTATAAGGTCCATTTCACAAATAAAGAACCTTCCGGAGGATGCATAGCAAGTAAGTGGGCAGAGCCAGGATTTGGACTCAAGTTTGTTTACATTCCAAGCTTGAACACTTAACCATGCTACTTTATCTACGAGGAAATACAAAGAAAAGGTTCTTGAGAGGACAGCCTCAAGAAGGAAAACCCCTAATCACAGAAGCACAAAGTCAGTGGACCTTAGAGATCTCTAGACTACCTTCCTCACTGTCCACATAGGGAAGCTGAGTCACACAGCTCTCAGTCACGTGTTTAGTAGCTGAGCCAGAGCCTGGAACCAGGGTTTGCAGACTCACAGGCCAGTCGTTTTCCATATGTCTGTAGACTTTAGACATTTGTGTGGTGGCGATGGAAAGCGTATGGAAACAGGAGAATGTTTGTAAGCCGGCCATTGTTGGTGAAAGACACAGCTTGTCTTCATAAGCATCATCGGTTCCTAACCTCCCACCCTTCTCTCACTTCTGCTTAACTTTGTGGCTCTCTGAGCAAGAATTCCATGTCTAAAGTTATTACCCATCATTTTAAGCATTATTTTTAAAATTTCTAAGTGTATGATCTAGACATAAAATACTTGTCTAAGAGCAAGCTGTTGCCATGGTACTCCAGACAGCATTCACTGCGCACAAACATCTTCTTAATATAGTTTTTCTAATAAAAATAGAAAGCCGAGAGAACAGGGAATGTAAGTAGGGTGAAGGGGTTGAAAAAAATAAAGCATTCTTTATTGCGTGTTTTACTGTCTTCAATGCCATTGTTGAAGCTCCGGTCACTATCACAGTCATCATAGGTAGTCATAGTACTGGCATTTGCCCCTGTTTATGTGGGTGTCTTAGGCCTGTGTTACTGTTAGCTATAAATAGATGATCCTCAAAACTACTTATTGATTAGTTATACAGGGTCACTATTCAGTCACTGAACAGGCATGTGTTTTTTTTGTCAGTGATGCAGAATAGAATACCACAGGCTGGCTGAGCTAAAAGGACTTTAAAATCAACACAAGTGTGAGGGTGCACGTGCGCGCGTGTGAACACACGCACACGTGCACACACACACACATCATACCTCTTTGTACATGAGATGAAGAGATATCTGACTGCATCACCGAGTTGTGTGTCCTCTTAGAAGCCCCTCCTATGGAGTCCTCAGGGTACAATTCTGGGGAAGATAACAGTAATGGATCTAAATACACCCAATGAATACAGATTTCTCTCCTGTTTGCTGTTGCAGTCCCTCATTTATTTCCCTTGAGAAGAAAAAAAAAAAAAAAGAAAAGAAAGAGGAGTTGCTGACATTCAGAAACTGTCCTGGCATTCACAGCGAGGTCATGTTATCCTGCTCTGACACATAAAGAACCTCACAGAATATCACACTTAGACAAGGTCACTTTGAGACCATGATAAAATGAGACAAAGCGAGGCTACTTCATCATTTTGTCTAAGCACAGGCAGACCAGGCCACTGTACAACCCACACAATACCAAACTTTCCCCTGTCATACTAAATGAGTGACTGCTGCTTCTGTGTCCCATCATAGAATTGCCCCCACTTTCTCACAGCATCCAACCAGTAGCAAACCGCAACTTCCTTAGGCCCTTCCCCAAATAACCCAGCCAGATTTTTCCGAACACCCTGTGACACCCCACAATTACACATGGTGTATTCTCCTTGCCGCAATTATAATAGTCATAAACCAACTGGTTCAACTACAGGTGTGTTCCTGGTGGTTTTGGCTGGAGGGAATTGACCTCCTCATAGCATGGACTAAATGTTCCTGCCTCCCCCCAATACAGGACTTTTATTGAATTTTTAAAATATCACAAATAAGTCTGAGGAATCACTTGACATCTTGGTATTTCTGTAGCTGGTCAACTTAGATCTTATTTATCAACCTGATGAACTGTTTCTTTTTCAGAAACATATATACCCTCCCCAAATTTTCTGATATCTTTGTTTTTAACTGTTGTGGTTTGTTGAATCGAAGCAGCTAAATTTGATACAAGCTTTATATCATTTCCTTCAAGAATTAACTCATCTTTCTGGGCTTGAGACACTGAATAAGCAACACCTGACCTCATCCAAACCCTGTGGATGTATTTTTCACCCAAGAAATTTCGGATCTCAACAAGAGAACCATTCTTCTGAATGGCGACATTGATGGGGAAGTGAACATACACAGGCCTAATCTCACAATGAATGCCTAGTGTTTAACACCCTTGATCACGTTCTGTACGTGATTACAGAGAGTGCGAACAGGAGCCAGTTCCTTTCTATTTCTCCACCATTTGTCAATCCAGAGCCTCTTCTTTATCTTTCTGTGGAGACTGAGTTCTACATTGATATGACTGAAGTCCCTCCTCAGCGTGCCTCTGGGGCCCTTCACAGTAACTGTGCGTCCCCTCAGAGTGATGTCCACATTTTCTGAAATATCCACAGTCTGGTTGCTGAGAATGGTTTTCATCCTTGCAGTAGATGCAGCAGAGAGTGGACTCAATATTACATTTCTCCTAGCTCTTCAACTAGACAGTGGGCTTCCAAAGGACAGAGGTCATGTCTATATGTGTTCTCTATTGTATTCGAAGTCTTCGTCTGGAATATAGTAGATGCTCAATATTTGCTGAATGAATGAATGTGGAGGAAAATTGGGACTGACTCATATTTCTTGGATTCCTCACATCTCTCTAGCGTATCAAGGAAGTGGGGAGGAACTTGCCTCTCATAGCTGCTAACATACATAGGAAAATGTATGTAGAGCATTTTGCAAACCATGCTTATTCTGATCTTAGTGGTAATGAAAGTCTGGATTTCAACTGTTCCTAACAACCGCTGTGAAGACATTTGCTTATTTTCCCTTCCTATATTCTATTTCTTTTTAATGATTTATTGTTTTGCTCTCTGATTACAAAAGCAATACCTATCTATTTTGGTATTTGGAAACTTTGGGAAATATAGACAAATATAAAGAAAAAAAATAAACCCAGGTCCTATTCTCAAAGCAGGTTCCTTTCCCCCAAATTTAAGTTTGCGTCATCTAATGATTTGGAGATTGAGACTCAATATTTCAGTATTTAGAGATTTAAAGAAAATTACAAGTTATTCCATTGTGTATATACCACATCTTCTTTATCAAATTATCTATTGAAGGACACTTTGGTTGTTTTCATGTCTTGCCCGCCATAAATAAAGCTGCAATGAACATCGGAGCACATATATCTTTATGGATAAATGTTTTCAGATATTTTTGGTAAATACCCAGGAGAAGGATTGCTGGGTCATATGGTAATTCTATTTTAAATTTTTTGAGGAACCTTCACACTGCCTTCCGTAATGGCTGCACCCCTGCCATAAGAAAAGATGAAAGAGTGCCATTTGTGACGACATGGATGAATCCTGAGATTATTATGCTAAGTGAAATAAGTCAGACAGAAAAAGTAGAGAACCATATATGATATCACTGATATGTGAGATATAAAACTGAAAGCAACAAAAGAACAAGAAAAACAAATAAACAAAAACTCATAGAGACAGACAATAGCTTAGTGGTTACCAGGGGGTAAAGGAAGAGGGGGGTGGTAGATGAGATAAATGGGGTCAAATATATGGTGATGAGAAGAGAACTGATTCTGGGTGGTGAACACACAATGTGATATATAGCTGATGTATTACAGAATTGTACTCTTGAAACCTGTGTAACTTTACTAACCATTGTCACTCCAATAAACTTTATTTATTTGTTTGTTTGTTTTTTAGCTGAGCCATCCTGCCACCTGTTGGCAGCTCAGTGGCAGCTCAGCTGGAGCTGGGAATCGAACCGGCGAACCTGTTGTTCAGAGTTCGCACTCTTGAGCAAGCTCTTAACTAACTGAGCCACTCGGCGTTGGCCAACCCTCCAATAAAGTTTAATTAAAAAAAAGAGCAATGAAAATTATGTTATGTTATGTTAGGTGGCTAAGAAAGAAATTTTGGGAGGTATTTAGTGTAGGGACCTAGGAATGCTAGAGTCCTGCCCTGCCAATCAGCCAGCCCATCACCTTTTCTGCTCATCCCAACTTGAATAATGGCTGCAGGAAACAAGGTTTCTCTTTATTACTTGTGCAGGGGTAAAGCTGGGTTCAAGTTTGCAGCTAGGCTAGAGCAGGGGTTGGCAAACTGCGACTTGCGAGCCATATGCGGCTTTTGGGGTACATATATGTGGCTCTGAACTGAAATTAAAAATGAAAATAAAACTATCATAGTTCCATTTATAAGTTTTAAAGGATATTATTCACATAATTGTGATTTCATTTGTTTTATGGCTCTCAAATAATTTTTAAATTATTGTGAGAGACAGGATTGGCTCTTCCGTCTCAAAAGTTTGCCGGACCCTGGGCTAGAGCAATCCGATGGAGAACGGTGGAGGGGTGGAGGAACAGGTGGTGGTGGAAGGGTGGAGGAAAGTGGGCAGTGCTTCCTCTCGCTGACTTCAGTCCATGAGTATTGCGGCCAAGCTTACAGTTCAGAAACTGTTAGACATGGCTCAGAAATACATAGTTTTATATGCATAAATGTTTTTCCATATATTATATATAAATATATGCATTATACAGAGGGTGCCAAAAATATATACACACTTTAAGAAAGAAAAAATTGTATAAAATTATGCTGGTAATCACTTTGAGCACCTTTTATAATTGCATAAGTCAAATGTGACTTTTATTCATCTTGTTATTGGTATATATTGAGTATTACAATTTTAACAGTTTTTTCATTTCTTAAAATGTGTATTTTTTGGCACCCTCTTTATATATAATTTCATATATAAATATATTTATTTAATGCAATGTTTATTTATATAAACATGTATAATATTGGGTTGTCGGAAAAGTCATGATGCATGTTTGTGACAGATGGCACTAGTTCATTTTTGGAAGTACTAGAGTCATTCGCATCTATGTTATAGCTATGCCATTGGACAGCTGACAGTTCTAACTTCATTCTAAAAAAAAACTGAGTGATTTGGTTGAGTTTTAGAGATTTTACAACAAGTTGAAGATGGATGATCAAACTGTGCATTTTTGTCATATTTTACTGTTTTACTCCCACAAAGGGAAGAACGCGTGTCAAGCTTGTGAAAAGTTGCATAAAGTTTATGGTGACAATACTCTACAAGAACGTCAGTGCCAACGATGGTTCACGAAATTCCATGCTGGAGATTTTGATCTCAACGACTCTCCTCGGTCAGGGAGGCCCACAGAGGTTGATGACGACAAAATAAAGGCATTAATCAAGTCAAACCCACGTTACAGGACACAAGAAATTGCAGAAACATTGAACATCCATCATTCAAGCGTTCACAACCACCTGAAGAAGCTGGGACACGTAAGTAAGATCAATATTTGGGTTCCTCATGAACTCAAAGAAGTTCATTTGATGGCGCATATAAACATCTGCAATATGCTCATTAAACGTGAGGAAAATGATCCTGTTTTGAAGCAACTGATAATTGGTGATGAGAAGTGGATTTTTCACAACAATGTGGTGCACAAACGGCCTTGGTCCCCACGTGATGTTTCACCTCAAACAACATTGAAAGCAGACATTCATCAGAGGAAGGTTATGCTCTTATTGTGGTGGGATTTTAAAAGTGTCGTGTTTTTCGAGCTCTTACCAAGGAACCAAACAATCAATTCGAATGTGTATGGTTGGCAATTGGACAGTTTGAACAAATCCATCATCCAGAAATGTCCAGAGCTTGTTAATTGTAAAGGAGTTGTGTTCCATCGCGACAACATGAGACCACACACAAGTTTGATCATCCATCAAAAATTATTGGAGCTTGGATGAGGTGTGTTGCCACACCCACCATACTTGCCTGACCTTGTGCCGTCAGACTTCCACTTGTTTCGCTCTCTTCAAAACTTGTGTGGTATAACATTCAATTCAAATGAGGCTGTAGGGCCGGCCGAGTGGCTCAGTTGCTTAAGAGCTCGCTCAAGAGTTTGAGCTCTGAGCAACAGCGGTTCGAGTCCAGCCCTAGCTGAGCAGCTGCTGAGCTGCCAACGGGTAGCAGGATGGCTCAGCTTAAAAAAAAAAAAAAAAAGAAAACCAAGCAAATGAGGCTGTAAATCAGCACCTTGTTCAGTTTTTCGCAAATGCAGACAGGTCCTTCTATGAACAAGGAATTATGAAGCTCACTGAAAGATGGCAGAAGGTTATCGAACAAAATGGACAATATATCATTGATTTTTGTTCTTTATGTAAATAACTGACCTTTGAAAAATACAGACAAAATACGTCATGACTTTCCCGACAACCCAATAAAAATATATAGTTATTTATTTCTACTCCAGAATTTTTACCACCTTTCACCATCAAAAACCCCTTTTTACTTTTGATAATTCCTTTTATTATTTTTCCCTATAAATTTCAATCTTTTGAACAAGTTCATCTTGCCCAAATGGTTATATTGGGAGAGCATCAATTTCAATTGTGAATCTCTTTGTTTCTCTTGCAAAATTGAGTCATATGTTTGTCAGGTAAAAATCATTATAAAAAACATAATGATTGCACATATCAGTGCTGTGGTTCTGATGCAAATAAGCAAAAATGACAGCTGACACCAATAAGAAATACTGTAAGGAATATACAGACATTTCAGCACTGTTCACTGCTCTTATTGCTAAAATTTAGCACTCTATACTTATACATGACGTTAATTATGTGTTAAATTGATAAAACTGGGGTTGTTAAATCTCTAGCATGTTATAACACTCTGGTAACCATCTGCTCCACCTAATAAATCCCAGGAATCTCTAGAATGTCATCAACAGCAAATCAGAGCTTCTGTTGACACCTAGTCACTGCACAAAATAACTATTTACTTCCTACCATGTGCCAGGCATGCCACAAGGTAAATGAATCAAACGGTCCCTTTCTGGAGAGCTCATAGTGAATTACCAAAGACAGATAACCACGCTTAATATAGTCCAGTAAAAAAAAATTTGATATTTAACTACTTTGTGTAAACTTATGAAATTATGATTTTATTCATCTTTTTCTTTTTTATTTATTATTATTTTTTTTTAAAGTGGTGAAAAAGTTTATTAGAAGAGATAGTACACTCCAAAGAATTAGGAGCAAGCAGAGTACAAAGAAAAAGCAGCTCAAGCAAGGCCTTATCTTTTTAAAATAGTAAAAATATCTCTACCTCTCCATTGTTATGTTTCTGCTCTCCTGGTGGGCATCATTTATTACGTCATAAGTTTCAGCAAATATCACCAATGTCTCAATAGGTCAAAAATCTCTCCTCTCAATGTTATTATGACTTGCCTGTCATACATTTTAAATTTATTAAAATATATTAAAATGTCTTAAATATGTAAAGCTCTTAGATATGTTGTAAAATGAGGAGAAACATAATAAACTATTTTAAAGTTGTGAAAATGTCTAAATGAAGTAGTACTGCTTCTATAGCTTGAGTTAAGCGACCCTTCTAATGAACTCCAGATGCTGATGTCCTTACAGTTTTTCTTAGGACAGGTAGCTGCGGATGTGAAACTCCAGTTATCATTGAAAAACTTAAAGTCTCTTTAAATTAAGATACTATTCAAGAACTTTATGTAGTAGGAGCCCCCTTTCTATTTCTGACAAATGTTATTACTCCATTTACTTAGGTATCCATGCAATTCATTGTTGATCTGACTCAACTATTAATAATAAACACAGCATTTATAGAGTAACACTCTCTTTTCAGTTACACCAAGTTTTCAGATGGGTCCTAGAAATTTCATTCAAAAAAAGCACAAAAGATCTCCAGAGTCAATACTAAATAGACTCATCTTCATCACAAAGATCTATTCATGAGGCTATTGGAATTTCCTTTCTTCCCATGAAAAGATGTTGTGTCTGTAAAAGGGAGTAGACACAGCAATGGAGTGTTTGCTCTGGAGTGGGTCTGACTTGGGTTCAAGTTTCTACCCTGCCACTGACTGTGTATTCTGTACCTTAATTTCCTCATCTGTAAAGTGGAGACAAAAATAATGTCTAGCTCATAAAATGGTTGTGAGGTTGAACTGAGTTAACACATGAAAAAATTTCAAGTTGTGTCTGGAACATACTACAGGGTCAATAATGTTAGTCGTTATTATGTGGTTTTATTCAAAAGTATTTTCTTAAATATATTTCCTGAGGATGAAGGTAATCAGATAATTTCTCAAGTAGTGGATTGAGAAGAAGTGGGCTTCCCCCGAAAGTTCTTTATTTTTAATTTTTATGTTTTTAATAAAGGTCATTTGATCTTTGTTTATTATTGAGTAAACAGAAATCCAGCTAAGGGTGCCCTTCTTCTTAAAGGGTTTTTCAGTAATGCAAAAATTGCTATGTGGTTAAAGCCTTGCTTCCTGAGTCTAGCATTTTCTTCAAGCATCAAATAATGATTGATAGAATCTATTGATATACTAAAGACAGTCTGCCTATGCCTTCACTATCATACTCAATAGGTATCCATTAAACAAATCAATGTATGATTATAGTTGCCAAGTTACAAAAAAATCCAATATCCCTAAGGTTGTAGTGAAGGGACCACAGTTTTAGCAATGCTCACTGACTCATCTTTCATCTCTCTGAGTCATTCATAACCACCCAAACTCTTCCCCAAGTTAATCCTCTTCTGAGGAAATGTCCAAGTAAATGTTACTGTGTGGTATTTTTGAGGCTCTGACCTCACTAGAAGAGCCAGAGATAGAGGAAATTTCTCTCTGGAAAAGAAAAAAAAAGAAGAAGAAGAAAAAGCACAGTAAAAAAACAAACCCTCTAGAAAAAGGGAAGTTGCTATTTTCCACCACCTATTTTGAGATTGTGAGTTTCCCCATCCTCAGGTTCTTCTGTTTTCTATGCTTAGCTCAGGAGGAGCTTGCGTGCCTAAAATGGGAAGGTCAGATCAGATGTAATAAAAAGAAAAATAGATTTAGAAATCCAAAACGGTTTAACCAGAAGCTATTTCAGTGAGTGATAAATCCTTATATTAGAGAGATTTACAGAGTGACGGAAGAAGTTTTGAAGTGCAAGCAAATTTAGTACAGTGTACATTAAGAAGTATTATGGAACCATGATAAGAATAACTTGACTATACTTGGGGGATTACTCAAACAGCTCTCTGGAGATTGCTTTATTTAGACTCCAGGTTTTACAGTGGTAATCCCTGACACCAAAAAATGGAAGAAGCAACATGACAATTTTGATATTTGGTTTTTACAAGAAAAATAGGAAATGTTCAACTCAGTTTACTAAGGTACAAGGGACATACATTTTATTCAAAAAATATGGACAGTTAAAGGAATGAGACATCTTTTGAGGAAGAAAATAAGAGGATGAACTGTGTGTTGATAATATGCCTAGGAATTCATTCTTTTGTAGTAGCTTTATTGAGATATAATTCCCATACTGTGATGTTCACCAGTTTATAGCATACATTCAGTGTTTAAATATATAGTTACCGAGTTGTTCATCCATCACCATCATTTAATTTTAGAACTTTCATCATCCCCGAAGAAAGCCTTATACCCATTAGCAGTCACTCCCACTTCCTCATCACCTTTCATCCCCTGCTCCCCAGATTTAGGCAACCACTAATCTACTTTCTGTCTCTATAGGTTTGTGTTTATTGTGATTAAAGATTGTGCAGCAGTGAGAATTTTACCTAACTGTGGTTTTGATTTACAGTCCCCTAAAGACCAATGGTGTTGAGTATCTTTTCATGTGCTTATTAACACTCATATTTCCTTTGGAAAAAATGTTTAAAACCCTTTGCCTAATTTTAAAATTGAGTTGTTTTTTTATAGTTGAGTGTGAGAGTTCTTAACACATTCGGGATAAGTCCCTTATCAGATATGTGATTTGCAAATATTTTCTTCCATTCTGTGGGTTGTCTTTTTACTTAATAACTTACTTAATAACTTTTGACCACACCTTATTCCTGGAAACTCTATGTCTTCAGTCCAGTTTGAGGCCACATCTACAGACCTGACTCCCTCTCCTTCCTTTAACTTGGGCATCTTTACTTGCAACACTTACCTTTTTTTTTTCTTTCAGGCAAATAAGTCTAATGATCCATTCCCACTTCTCTATCTATACCTACTTTTTTTTCCTCTAAAAGAGGTATAGAGAAAGTGGTTCTGATCAATTTGCCTGCTCTAAGTCTTGGCTTCCTTCAGAAAATGTGATCTTAGATCACAGGCAACAACATCCCTTTATTTGTAACAAGGAATTTATTCAATTTTCTGCTTGGGAAAGGGTTCCAGACATTTGGTTCAAATATTTTTTTCAGAAGGCTGAGGGCCCTTTTTCATTTTCAAGCTTTAATTTTGAACTAAGTCATTATTTGAGCGCTGGTAACATTGTTTTTGTCAAGAATACATAATACTTGTTAACACTCTAGAGTAGAAATCTAACCAGGTACGTATGGTATATATAAGTTAATTCAAAGAAGATTCCTAATTAAATATGATATAATTAATTATGCTAGTTATTAGAATTTATTTTAAGGTTTTTAGATTCATCTGCCTTTTAATTCTCAATGTACATTTGTCTCTCGCCTATGGCAAGATGTATTTGATTACAGGTAGCTTGGGTTAAAAAAATACCTACACCACAATTAACTAAGGATACTATAATTATGAAATTTAAGAAAGATGTAAATTACATATGGTTCATCTTTTTAAACAATAATATAAATCAGTCATGCTCAGAAAATTTTTTAATCTCAAAAACATTGGTTAAGATGTGCTTAATAGAGAAAGAACATAAATTTTATATCATCAGATCCCTAGTACTAAAAATTGTAATAATACATGGTATTTATAAACTCTTCTTTGTTCCATAGCCCTCAATGTTATTACTGTTGAGTAAATAAATATCCTTTTCCCATTTTATAGATCATGAAATGAAAACATAGGCCGCAGTCTAAGATGTAAGAAGTATTTATATATTTACATGTAGTAACTAAATATTAATGCAGATTTCTGTCTTGATTTTAGTCTTTTTAGATATATGTGAGCTTTCTCAAACTGAAAGGATTTATTGTTTTTAGAAAGAAAGCCCAAGTTCCTCTTTAAACATTAGTGAATTCAACAATCATAATATTAATGGATAGGTCTAAATGGAGAATCAATAGAGGAAAAGGCCCGATCATTTCCTTACCTTCACAAAGCTTGTAAACCAGGAAATGGGCAAATAACCATATGGTGCATCAGTGTGATGAGGCATGGGCTGCTATGAATGCATAGACAAGAGACACTGAACTCAGACTTGCACGAAAGAAGCATCCTCTAAATTGAGAACTTGTGGATGAATGAGTTATTCAGGTGAAGTGTTCAAGCACAGGGAGCAGTATGTGCCAAAGCCGAAAGATTAGAGACACACGGTCCAGTTAGGGCACTTAATGTACTTCCCTATGAAACATAACGGGGAGACAGGCCATGAGTGATGGGAGGTGAGACCTGAAAAGGAAGCCAAGCGCCTCACCACCAAGCCCACTAAGCTGTGTGAGGAAAAGCTACATTTAACTACCCTGAGCCTCAGTCTCATTTTTGTGTAATGTGGAGAATTGTGTGAAATAATCAGTGTGTAGAAAACATCTAAACTACTGCCTGACACATGTTAAGTGCTCAATAGTAATTATTTCCTCCTCTCCTTGTCTTCATGCAATGGTGACCCTGGTAGTGTTCATAGGATTCTTATTTATAGAGAATCCAGCTAGGTAACAATGCAGACCTAGTATAAGGAACAGTCATATGGTGCCAGTCCAGTTACTGCTCTTTATTCTGTTCCACATACATGAAGATGTGTTTACAAGTTTTACTATTGAATAGTATCTTCCTTGAGCCCCTCAACATTTCTATAGGTTGATGACCTAAAGGAAGCATCTCTAGGAAATGTGAAGGATCCTTTGGGCTCCAAGCTCTAAGCAAGAGCCTAGTACAAATCTTGCATTGCCAGCACTTCAGCTATTACTCTTCCACAGTCTATTTTCCTAAAATATAGCCCAAGAAGCTAGGCTCAACTGGGGGCCATCATTCTTTCTCCTCTATCCAGATCTAGGTCTTAGGTTCCTGAGAGCTTTTCTTTGCAGTTATTTCTCCACTCTTCCCAACAGCTTGAACATACCAGTCTTCAGCTATCTCCCATCTTTCATTACCTAAGGAGAAGTATTGTGCCAGGAGCCAGCTGCGCCTCAGTGTCTGCCATGGCCAAGCGCACTACTATTGTGACAAATTCTGAAGCTCTGACTGAGAAACAGATACTGCTTTATATCTTAGAAGATTTAAATTCCCCTTTGGATGCCCCCCAATAGGACTAAGATCTTACACCCCTTCTGATAGATATATCACAATAATTCTATTTTATACACTAAAGGCAATTTTAGTCACACTACTAGTCTCTTAGTAAAGGTCAAGGTACACACCCTATAAATCTTAAGATCCTGCTTAGCTAATAGTGTTTAGGATAATTGTTGAGTAGTCACATAGTCACTTCACTATAGGTAAAAAGGTTAGCCTTAGTCACATAGTCACTATAGGTAAAAAGGATTAAAGCACAGTTAAGTTGATCTTTTAGCATAAGAAAAAGTCAAGCTGTACCCTGGAGCATAAGAATTATGAGGAAGTAAAACCCTGATCTAAACTATGTAAAAGAACTTTTTACTGATGAGATAATGGTCAACTGCTCACTAGAAAAAGGGGCATGCTGTAGAATAAAGTGAGACACTTCTCTTCTTGAAAAAGCGCTTCTGTGGCTCCGCGTGTTTTTTTTCCTTTTTCCTCACCGACTCTGCCTCCACCTGAGGGAACCCCTGGACCCTGTGGGAGCTGGTCTCCCGCAGTATTGCTCCCTTTTCTAATCATATTTCCCTTATTTATATAGTATTGGGTTGTCAGAAAAGTCATGACACATTTTTGCAATGAAAAACATAGAAAAAGTATGTCATGACTTTTCCAACAACCCAATATTTAGTCTCCAAGATGACCCACAATAATCCTTACCTCATAGTATTCACTTTCTTGTGTAGCCTACTGTTCCATTGAATCAGAGTTGACTTGTGTGATCCACAGATTATGGTGGCAGTAATGGTGTCTGACATCAGGTCTAGGTCATAAAGTCCACTGAAACTTTTGCTTTGCTCCTTTTGGACCCCTTGCTCTGAAGGACATGAGCCACCACACCATAAGACACACACAAGCCGTGTGGGAAAAGCCCACGTGCTAACAGCCAGTAATAATTCATCACTCATGTGAGTGAGCCCACTTGGGAACAAATCCTCCATCCTCAGTCAAGTCTTCAGAAGACTGTTGCCTCCAGCGACATCTGACTCTGACCTCATGAGCCACCAAGCCGTGCGATTTATGAATTATGATCCATATACACTGTAAAAGACAATAAATGTGTACTGCTGTTTTAAACCAATGTGTTTTGGGGTCATTTGTTACACAGCAATAGATAATAGTATACTATTAATCTTTATATTTTTTGAAGTTGCCATTAATTAAAAAAAAATTTTTTTATTGGGGAACAGCTACGGTCATTGGTTACACGTTGGTCTCACACTACAATGGCATAGTTGATTCTTTTAGGGAGGGTGCAGCTCACATTTGCCCACGTGGGGATCGAATTGGCAACCTTAGTGCTATCAGCGTCACGCTCCAACCAACTGAGCTAACCGATCACCCAGAATTTCTTTTTTTTTCAAGTCTTCTTCCACTATATTTATTGTGCATTTTCCTGGGTGAATCATTGTAATTATTCAGTCAGGGTGAATAGAATGCAAAGCAGTTCTCAACTGACGGATGATAAACACTGATGCATTGCAATCAACTGTTAATAGTATTATATTTCTTTAGTTTAGAAATTATTTCTTTTTAAAATATAAATTTGTGTGGATTCAAAGTCATTCATATAATTTTCTTCTTTAATTCATCCAAGTCTGCTTTCATAAATGGGAGGGAAATACTCATGATTCATATCCTGCCTCATCTATGAGAAACAGCTATTGATGCATCATTAATATATGTAGGGATACAAAATTTATTTCCATGTTTTACTTCTTCACACCCCCCCCCAAATCTCAGTATATATCTGGGAGTGTAGCACTCTTGAAAGTTATATATGCCACAAAAGATAGATGATAGATAGATAGATAGATAGATAGATAGATAGATGATTGAGAACCCATTCTCAGAACAAATGGATTAAATTTCATGTACAAAATGTACTTTCTCCTCTATCCTCTCCATTTTCCCCATCCATAGTGATAGCTATCATGCATGGACAGTATGTATATAAGGTCACTAAACCAGAGTAGGGTGCTTAACCCAGGCAACCTAGTAATATTATAAGCATCATTTATACAGTTGAAATGATCATGTGATACACATTCATTATTAACGCAGACAAATAATCAGCTTGGTCATGATAGTTTCACACACAGATTCTGATTTCACAACAGTTGCCTATATCTACCTTCTAAAAATCCTTTTTCAAAACACTTTTCTTCCCAACTCTTTCTTTATTCCCAAAAGATTATTATTTCTTCTTTTGAATTTCCTTCTAGCTGTATTCTTCTGAAATTCTAATGAAATGATAATATTGAGACCACTAAAGTTAAGTATTTAAACTTAATCACGAAAATGTGCATGTCTTTGCTATTAAAATCAGCTCTAATCAGTTCACATTTAAGAAAATTATACAATGACTATTTTTTTTGCTTTCCAAATCACAAACATATCTAGACTTAGATTTAAAAGTCTTATATTTGCATTGCTTTAATATTTTACAACACACATAAAATATAAAAAGTGATTTTGAAGTAACTTAATGTCTATCCCCCATCTTTTGCTTTTCTTAAGTCTTGGCAAAATAGTGATATAATGGCTGGGCATTTTTACAATTGACCTTTTAGTCTGTAAGGGTGTGTCTCTCAGCCTGGACTTCTACCCATATAGTGGGAGAACAGAATGTGAAGTTGCCTCCTCGCTGCCCATTGGTCTCTAGGAGGGGTAGGCCATGTTATTATGTTCACTTGTTTACAGATATTTAACTACTATGTCAATATTTGAAGAAGGTGGATATTTAAAATTTTGGTGTACAATCAGACAACCGAATTATGTTAGAACCACCCTTGGCAACAGCAACAGATTACTGGATTTACTGCACTGTTGTTTAACACGTGTGTGTGTGTGTGTGTGTGTGTGTGTGTGTGTGTTGTTTTTCCTACATTATGTTAAACTCTTTATAAGAAGGAGACTACATTATGGCTGCTATAACAAAATACCACAGACTGAGTGGCTTATAAACAAATTTACTTCTCACAGTTCTGGAAACTGGAAGCCTGAGATCAGGGTGCCAGTAGGGTCTGGTTCTGGTTCACAGGGACCCCATTGCGTCCTCACATAGCGCGAGGGGCTAGGGACCTCTGGAGTGTCTTTTATAAGGGACTGATCCCATTCATGAGGGCACCACACTTGTGATTTAAGCACTTCCCAAAGCCCCCACTTCCTAGTACTATCCTCTTCTCAGGTTAGGATTTCACTATATAAATTTGGGGAGGACACAGGCATTCAAGCCATGTCAGGGGCCTTAGTCTATATTTTTATTTCTCCTTTGAAACAAGCAGGCCTAGTTCTTATTAGTAGACCTGATCATCACATTGGTTAAGGCAACCAGAAGCAGGCAACAGGGCAGAGAACAAAATGTCTCTGGTCTACCCACTCCTTTTCTAATACAATACCAAATCTGATGAACAGAATTCAAGGAGCACCTTGAGGTCTTCAGGCTTCTGCCCTGCAAGCTGGAATGATTCAAAGCTGTGTATGAGAACTGACTATTCTGTTCAAATTATGTCACCTGAACCTCCGGAGAATAACAGCTCTGACTTTCCTTCCCTATTCTCAATAGTCCATTGAATCCAAAGATAAGAAATGCATAAGAAGGAACTTAAACCATATTGCTAATCACTAGGGGAACCGTTGGGCTGTTTATTAAAAGGATCAGCACATTTTCCAAGACTAAACTTAGGAGTTGGTGATTACACATACTTCCCAGACGTCTCTCCATTCTTTGGTTTATTCCCACCCCCCCTTGCCATCACCTGCAAAAGCAACAACATCTACTGATTACTTGATCTAGTTATCATAATTGATTTAGATTTCCTGGAGTTAAGAGACCTTTAGATAATAAGATTTTCAGTGACACTAATAAATATCATTTCTGAAGAGCTATATGAGTTAAATACTTAAAAGGAACTTTCACTTCTGCCTGGAAATTTCACTTCCAGCCAGTGACATGTCAGCAGTGGTAAATGTGCTGGAGAAGGAATATTGAGTTGTTTGCATGATACAGTGATATATATATATTTAGTTCACTTATATATATATATTTAGTTCACTTAAAATTGTCAATTTAATAGAATGAATATATATATATATATATATATATATATATATATATATGTCAACCCACACAATACTTCCTAGATTCTTGCTTGTGTTGCTTATGTTCCATTTTTACTTGATAACATTCAGAAAATTATTGAAAACCTTCCATGTCTCAGGCACTTTACAGAATCCTTTTTCCACAACATAGTATATATTTAAATTTGGTTGGTTCTGTATATGGTTAAGCTGGGACATATTAGTGCTCAATAAATGCTTGTCAAACAGAATATAAAATTATTTTTTATGTCATGATGATTACACAAAAAGTTTAAGAAAAAAACATAAATTTAAGTAACATTTCACTAACCCAGCTTTTCAAATATCTCTTTCACCTGAGCATAAATAATTTGGTTTCTGTAAGATTCAACTTATAACAATTACATTTAAAAGCTGCCACATAGAGAACCATGAATTTTTCAGAAAAATTGTTATGATATATAAGATGTTCATGATTTGTGCAGTAATATCTCAAAATAAGTATTGTTTCTGAGACATTTACAGATGATAATCATGTTTTTATATCAAGTACTTAGTACAGTACATGGCACACAGTAGGTTCTTTTAAAAAACAGGTTTTTTTAGATGTAATTCACATACCAGAAAATACACCCTTCTAAAATGTTCAAGTAAGTGGTTTTTAGTATACATACACAAAACGTTGTGCAACCATCACCATACTTTAATTTTAAACATTTTCATCACCTCAAAAAAAAAATCCATTTTCTTTGGTAATCGTTCCTCGTTGCCCCTTCTCCCAAGCCCCTGCAACCACTAATTTATTTTCTATGTCTATAGATTTGCTTATTTTGGACATTTCATATAAATGGGATTATACAATAATCCTTTCACTTAGAACAATATTCACGGTTCATCTGTGCAGCATATGTCAATATTTCATTCTTTTTATGGCTGGGTAATATTTCATTGTGTGGATATACCACATTTTGTTTATTCATTCGTCAGTTAAAGGATAACAATTTGTTTCCACTTTTTGGCTGTTATGAATAATGTTATTATGAACACTGATATACAACTTTTTATGTGGACATATGTTTTCATTTCTCTTTATTATATAACTAGGAGTGGAATTGCTGGATCATATGGTAACTCTATATGTAATTTTCTGAGAAACTGCAAACTTGTTTTACAAACTATCTGCACCATTTTAAAAGCCCACAAGTAGTGTATAAGGCTTTTAATTTCTCTACATTTTCACCATCACTCGCTATTTTCTGTCTTTTTTATCATAGCCATCTTAGTGGGTGTGAGGTGTATCTCACTATGGGTTTTGGTGTGCATTTCTCTAGTGACTAATGACGTTGAGTATTTTTTCATATGCTAATTGACTGTATATCTTTTTTAGAGAAATGTCAATTCAAAGTATTCGTTCATTTAAAAAATTGGGTTATGGGCCGGCAGAGTGGCGCGTTGGTTAAGAACTGGTTTGGGACGCTAGAGGGCCCCGGTTCGGATCCCACATATGAGGGCAGGTGACACTTCCCTCCACAGCTAAGATGCTGAACAACAGCTCAACCTGGAGCTGGGCTGCCGTGAGTCG
>NW_017732801.1:139538-146671 GCF_001890085.2 Hipposideros armiger | reverse complement strand
TGAGCTGTTGTTCAGCATCTTAGCTGTAGAGGGCAGTGTCACTGGCCCTCATATGTGGGATCCGAACCGGGGCCCTCTGGCATCCCAAGAGAGTTCTTAACCATCGCGCCACTCGGCCGGCCCAAATGTTTGTATTTTTTAAAGTTTTATCTTTTGGGGAGGGGAGGAGGTTGAGAATTTTATTATCTTTAAAGGGATGTGACTAAGATGGTGGTATAAATATATCTTCAAAAAACATGCCATGATTGATTCTATTTTATAAAGATGCCTTAGGTGGCTAAGTTTCTGCTCCCTGGGCTGCATAACAGGCTGTTTCTGAATTCTCTGTAATTGTCATCATTCTGGGAGCGTAGTAGGTGTTCAATAAATATTCGTTGAGTAAATGCCATGCCCTTTTTGTTTTGTTTTAACATATTAGTTGTCTTGTTGCTACTTTTTGGTTGATAGTTACTGAATTACCTGATTTTTCCAGCCTATTCAATAATTCTGCAACTTGGTTTAGAATCCAATTTTCCTAAACTTCTGACAATTTTTTGCACACCTCCAAAATATGCTGACAGATGATTTTCCAGAATGGAATCTTTAGTAATTCTTTTCATATGGAATATCAAGCAATCGGATTTGCCTCTATCTCTTTCCCACTCTAATCTCTTTGCTATCATTTGAAAGCTTTGCCTTCTCTTGGACTCCAAGGGCAGAAAACAACTCCCATTTCTAAGGCTGGTGACAGCCTGCTTTAAGTTTCCTGAAGTATCATTTCCTCCTTTCCAGATTGAGATGGAGTGGACACTGATTCTCATAGTGAATATACAGTCTTGCATAGTTCACCACTCACACACAAACTAAAAGGGGAGGGGGGAAAAAAAGCCTTAAAGTGTGTTCAAGTTTTGAATCTTCACATCTTTGTTTATATCTGTCTGTTCCTAATTTGGAATGTCAGACATAGCCTGTCCGTGTGTACCTTTTTTTTTTCCCCCTTGTTGATCGAAACCTGTTAAAATGCATTCTTGCTTTAGGATTTAAATTTTAATAGTTTCCTTACCTCCCTCCAGGCTCCTGTTATGCTAGCTCTGTTAAGTACACAATGGGTACTCAGTAATTATTTGATGATTATTTTATTGCTGTCTTCTGTTTCAGAGCACCAGGTACCGAGAGGCTAAAGGTAGAGTTCTGTGTAAGTGTTTAATGCACAGAGCAAGGTACCCACAAAAGCAATGATAAAATCTAAATAAATCCCATATCTACAGCTGTGGGGGCAACAAGTTCCCAGTAGGGTAGTACCAGAAGTGAAAAGATGAATAGACAGTTGTTTTACCTTCTTCCGAGTTGATTTACTTAACAGGCTGGAGTGACCTGAGCAAAGGGCTCCTTACTGCTGGGGTCCTGCCAGTCACAACCCCCATAGCAAATTCAAAGCCCTGGTTAGGGTCAAAAGAGCAGGGTCATAATCCTCGCGTCTCTACTAACTGAAAAAACTTAGGAACTCGTTTTCCGTTAATTAATTAATTCAGTAAATACTAATTAGCTCTAACTACGTGCCAGGCACGGTACTAGGGGATGTAACTATAATAGCGAACAAGACAAGGTCTTTTCATTCATAGAATTTACATTTCAGCAGAAGGGTGGAGAAAGTCTTATACCCTGACCTACAGCTATTTCCCCATCTCTAAAACGGTGAGATAATTTCTAGGTTCAATTTGAACCTCAGGGCCTGTTAATTTAGCATTTGATCAAAGCTCAGAATATAGCAAAAGCTGCCGCTACTATATAGTCGGTATATGGTTGTTGATGTAACTATCCTGGCTTTCCTTTACAAGTAAGGTACATCTATCTCAAAGTTGGGTAGAAGTGTTTTCAATATTCCATCCCGCCTTGGAATGCCGCACAACCCTCTCCTACTTTGCCTGACATGGTTACAGCAGCACCTATTTTCAAAAGGCTCGAGGTCGTTAGTCATTTGGTATTTCGAAAAGCTGTTTGAAAGGCTTCCTTTCACCCAAGTCATGTATTTGCTAGTCGACATGCGTTAAGGGTACAGAAAAGTTGGTTTCGGTTTAGCAGGGCAGCAAAGTGCTGGGGATGATTGATGACATCACGTGACCGTAACATTTTGATCCAAGGAGCTGAATAAAAAGACAGCAGAGGTGAATGCAAGCAGGAATGGTGGGGTCATGCAGGTTTTAAGGCGGCGTTCCGTCCTCTACACAGAGCTTCCTCCGAAATGCAAGTTTTCAAAATATTCTAGCTTGCCCGAAGCGGCGCTCATCCCGCCACAACCCCCAGAGCACAATAGCACAGTGTCGACACCTGTGGCTTAACAAGGGGAAGCCGCCGCTGGAGTCACGCGGGCGGGTGCCCGTAATCCTTTGACTGCGCAGGCGCTCGAGCCTCGGCGCGCTCCAGCCTGGGTCCCGCGCGCCGCCGCCAGCGCCGAGGGCCACGCCCGTGACGTACACCGAACGGGGCGGGGCGAGGGGCGGGGCGATCCCGCACAGTTGAATGGGAGCCGGGACGAGTTGCACATTCCAGCGGGCCCACGTGACGCGGCCGCACGGCCTGAGGTAAACAACCGCGGCCCCGCCTCCCAGCCCCTCCGCGCGCCCTATTCTGCTCCTAGCCGGCGGGACGCGCTCCAGCAGGGCGGGCGGCTTCCTCCGAGAGTCCCCAGCGGCCGCCGCGGGCCGGAGCAGCGGCAGCGGGCGCGGCGTCCCGGGTCTGCGAGCAGAGTGCACCGACAGGGGTCGAGCGCGCGTCTCCTCCCCGCCCCCACCGCGCGCTGTGGCGCAGCAGGAATTTGGCGGGGACCTGGGCGCTATTTGCGGCTCTTGACGCGCGGGCGGCCGGCGGCCCTTCGGTCATCTCTATTCTAGGGGCACTGGGTCATCGCGCTCGGCCGGCCCCCTCCCCCGGGCCCGGAGGGTGTGTCCCCCTCACTGGGGCTCGCCGCGCCTATAAGGGGCCGAGCGGCGGGCGAGGACATGCAGCTCTACAGCAGCGTCTGCACCCACTACCCAGCCGGGGGCCCGGGTCCCACGGCCGCAGCCCCCGCTCCGCCCGCCACTGCCGCCGCCACCCCCTTCAAGGTCTCTCTGCAGCCCCCCGGTCCCGGGAGCGGCGCACCGGAGCCGGAGACCGGTGAGTGCCAGCCCGCCGTGGCCGCCGAACCCCGGGAAGCCGCAGCCGCCCCCGCCGCTAAGATGCCCGCCTTCTCCTGCTTCGAGATGGTGTCTGGGGCCGCCGCGCCCGCTTCGGCCGCCGCCGGCGCCTCGGGCGGGTCCTGCAAACCTCCGCTGCCGCAACACTACAAGTCTACGGCGCAGATCACCGTGCGGGCCTTGGGCGCCGACCGGCTCCTGCTGCACGGGCCGGATCCAGGCGTCGCGGCGCCCGCAGCCCAGCGCGGACGCTGCCTCCTGCTGGCCCCTGCGCCCGGCGCCCCGGTCCCGCCGCGGCGGGGCTCCTCGGCCTGGCTCTTGGAGGAGCTGCTGAGGCCCGACTGCCCCGAGACAGCGGGCCTTGACACGGCCCGGGAGGGGCCTGACCGAAGCTTCCGATTGAGCGAGCACCGCCAGGCCTTGGCCGCAGCCAAGCACCGGGGTCCCGCGCCGCCCCCTGGGAGCCCGGAGCCCAGCCCAGGCCCGTGGGGCGAGGAACACCCGGCGGAGAGGAGCCTCCGGGTCTGGGAGAGAGCCAGCGACCGCAGCGATCCTCCCGGCGCGGACGAGGCGCGGCGGCCCGGCCCGGAGGCCGAGGCACCCGGGGCCCGGAGCTGCGAGGCCGCGCAGAGCGGTGCTGCCGAGGCAGCGATCGTCTCCAGGTCGGATGGCAGAGACGAGAAACTGGCCCTGTACTTGGCGGAGGTGGAGCGGCAGGACAAGTACCTGCGACAGAGGAATAAGTACCGATTTCACATCATTCCCGATGGCAACTGCCTCTACCGAGCGGTGAGCAAGACGGTGTACGGGGACCAGAGCCTGCACCGGGAGCTGAGGGAACAGACGGTGCACTATATCGCCGATCATCTCGATCACTTTAGCCCCTTGATTGAGGGCGACGTGGGGGAGTTTATCATCGCTGCCGCTCAGGACGGGGCATGGGCAGGGTACCCGGAATTGCTGGCCATGGGGCAGATGCTGAATGTGAATATACACTTAACTACTGGAGGGAGGTTGGAGAGCCCCACGGTGTCTACCATGATTCACTATTTGGGCCCAGAGGATTCCTTAAGGCCTAGTATTTGGCTCAGTTGGCTCAGCAATGGACATTATGATGCAGTGTTTGATCACTCCTATCCGAATCCAGAGTATGACAATTGGTGCAAACAGACTCAAGTGCAAAGAAAACGGGATGAAGAACTTGCCAAATCCATGGCCATCTCTCTCTCCAAAATGTATATTGAACAAAATGCATGCTCCTGAAGCGTCTGAAAACTTACACCCTGGGAAAAGTGCATACGTAATTTGTGTTTGGAGAATCATATGAACTCTAATCAGGGTAATAGCACTTTTAAACTTCCTGGTAGATTTACAGTAGGTGTAATGCCTTAATCCTTTTTTTTTAAATTTTTATGTTTTTCTCCTCAGAGCTGAAGGTTGCTGGGCACCTATATGATGTTTCATGATAGCTTTGGGTGATCCTACTGCTATTTATAATTTGCTGTATAAAGTTAGCACTACTTAATTTGCAAGCTAATTTCTCACAGTGAAAATTTGTTCATTCCTGGTAATCTATTTTCTATAAAAATGTATTTTTGCACACATTTAAAAAATTGGTGTAACTTTATGATGTGTCCCATTTTGACAAACGGCTTTCCGGCATAAACCAGAGAAGTTCTTTATATGAAGTTTATTATTTTGAACAGAATTTGTGATTTAGTAATTATTTTGTGTTGTTGAATTTGAATTTTACAATTAGATAATTATTTCAAATGGACATTGATGCGTTCATGTTACCAAATGATTGGCCCATTCCATTTTGATGAAATAGATTTGTTGTTTTGGAAATCATTATTTTTCTAGAAATGGTCAGCCTTTTAAAGAGAAATACTTAAGGGAAGATTGTGGGAAGAATTGTCTTTAAGGGATAGTACCAGCTGTTACTTGAATGAAAGTCTGATATTTGCTGATGGCAGAGTGATTATTCTGTCCTCTGGTTGATGTTTAGAGTAGTTTGGTGCTCTTAGTTGTTTTTATTTATATTTGTCATTTTGTTACTAAAGAATTTTAACATGGTGTAAAACTTTGTGATAAGATAAGCCTCCTGCTTTATATAGCTTCTTGGATTCAACTAAGATTTGAAAACTAATAGGATCGATGCCTTGAACCACCAAACTTGGCAGTTATTGTATAGCAGGAGAATACTGTCTTTATTCTATTCCTGTTAAATTCTTTCAAAAGACAAAATAGGATTGCCCTGTATTATGTATAAATAAAAATGTCTGTAAACAGAGCTTGTATGGTTTGCTGGGTCAAACAACGTTCCCAACCTAAAATCTATCTCATTTCCACTTTAACTACACTTAGTCATATTTATTAAGTAATGCAGTTTGTACTTTTTTATTTTGTAACATTTTGTGATTTTTTTTTTGTACAATACTGTATTTGTACAATAGAGCAATTCTCAGCTGATGGAATGAATGAATAAAATGCATAATTTTACTTTTACAACGTCTTTTTGGCTAAAGTGGTTTTTAAATTATAAAGTGACTAGGAAATTTTTTTACATATACACTAATTTTTTTTCATGTGTAAAGGTGTCAGAATTATGAGGTTTTTTTAAGTTCTCACGTGAACAGGTTAGAATAATAAGTAATTTCAAAGAATAAGTCTCATGTAATTTAAAGGTGGAGTAATTCAAGAAATTGCCCTCATTTCTAATTATAATTCTTATCTAAAACTACAGATATATCAACTAATGAACAGTGAAGTGCAAGTATTGTTAACCAGCACAATGTCTAATTAAATACAGTTTGTGTTCCAGTCACTGCATAGATTTTTAATGCTTTAAAGAGTAATAAAAGCAGTGCCCTAATTATCTAGTCTTGGCCTTTTGAAACCATGGGAATCTGTAAATTTTAAGATGTGTTACTAGATTTAGTTGAGACGTGCACCTGTATGCATAGTATAGTGCTGGGTATGTTTATTGAAGGAAAAGAAAACAGTTTGAAGTTTTTACTTTTTAGTTGTTTAGATGTCATGGTTACAGACACAAATGAGCTTGATTGAGTCCATTGCTTAACCACATTTTTGGAAGGATGCCATTGGTCGTCAAAAAAAGACAATTTGTCAAAGGTTTAAATGTTAACTATGCTTGCATCTCCGTTTTTGTAGGTAAGATAAGGTTTGCTTCATGGCTTCACTAGTTATGTAAGTTGGTATGAAAAAAACGATTTTATTTGAATCACCTGGCTAATTATGTTTCTTCCCCCTTCTCCATTTTATTTAGAGCTGTCTAAAATTCGGGGATGCTTAAAATTTACACATCAATAGACTCATTAGGTAGACGTTCATAAAAAGCATTCCATAAGCCCATTACTGTTTCTAATAGGTTCTTCTGTGTTCTTTTTCATTTTCAAATTAGGATCCCAAGTTTTTGATTTAGGATCCTGAGGTGATGTTTTTAAATAAAATTAAATGGATCCTAAGATTGTGTCACATGGCAGCATGATTTTTATTTTTTTGTTTTTGTCTTGACTAAAGGTTGTTTATGTATTTCCCATCCTCTTTCTATGGTTTAATTTTTCTTTTTTTCAAGAAATGTAGTATTTGTCATTCCCTTATGCTTAATATTTTTTCTCTACTGCCATACAAGTTTTATGTTATTAGCTGTAGCAGTCATGGATCACTGAAGAATTGTGAAGTCCAAGAGGTGGAAGTGGGGTTAACTCTTTATTTACTTTTTTTTTTTTATTGTTAGTTTCAGGTGTACAGAACAATGCAATAGTTACCCTTTTCACCCTCACCAGCTAACAACCCCCGTCCCCCCATCTATTGCCCTCCCACCCCCGATATCATGCTTACCTATTACAATTCCATTGAATCCGTTCCCGCACTCTACTCCATGTCCCGAGGTTATATGTATATATAATTATAGTTGACATACAGTATTATTCAACATCAGTTTCAGAAATACAA
>NW_017732801.1:126048-133893 GCF_001890085.2 Hipposideros armiger | reverse complement strand
TTTTTAGATTTTTTACAGATCTTGCTTTTTAAGGATATTGCTGTTTTTTGTTCTCCCTCTTTATTTTCTAATTATTTTTCTTTTACATTGCCCTGCTTGGTTTTCTTAGGCTAGTTTTATGTGGTCTTTGCTTAAAATTAGGTGATCTTTACTAATTTGTATTAATTTACTAAGTCTTTAAAAGAAAATGACTAAACCCTACCCCACCCCTTAAAAAAGGGGAAAAAAATATCATTAATGGATACATAGTGGACTAGAGGCTCCAAAAGTGGGTCATATTTAGAATTTAAGGATGAGGCTTACCCTCTGAAGTTAAAGTTAATAAGAATCATCATAAATGACTCAGAGCAGGCAACTATAAAGATAACCCATACCAAGAGATGGTTGCTAAAATTCTTGTTGAGCAAAAGGGTCCTAGTTGAGCCAGGGCAGCAGCTGTACAATAAGCATATCCTTAGCAGGAGTAAATCATCCTTAGCAGGAGTAAATCAAAACCAACTGATGTAAAGAAAGCGTAATTGACCCAAATACATTCATATTCATATATATATATGAATATGAACTCATCCTAGAAAAAATACTACATACCTCACTGCTGAATATCATTACAGTCACTCTCGAAGTATTCCCCATGGGAAGCTATGCACCGACGCCAATGCCTAGTCCATCCTTGAAAGCAATTTTGGAAATCATTTTCTGGAATGGCCATCAGAGCTGTCGTTGTATTACTTTTGATGTCCTGAATGTCATCAAAATATCTTCCTTTCAATATTTCCTTTATCTTTGGGTAAAGAAAGGAGTCATTCGGGGCCAGATCAGGTGAGTAGGGAGGGTGTTGCAACACACTTGTTTTGTTTGTTTGTTTGTTTTTTAGACTTCATGAAACTGGTGACTCCTGTGCCAAGCTTTCAGGCAAGGGGGACTTTTCCAGAAAAAGACAGGAGATATATCCTGCACAACCACTATAGCCTGTGCAAGACCTGGATATGGACAAGTGTTGGAGATGTGTGGAGAATAGCAAGTGAGCTCATGGCTGAGCGTGGAGGATGAGAGGAGGCGGGGCCTGACTAAGGAAGGCCTGGAAGGCCAGGCTGAGAGCCAGGAGGAAGGATTTGACAACAAGCCTCAGGCCAGTGAGCAGGGAGATCTCAGTTCCTACAGGCCTGGTTCTAGTTCAAGCCCATCCAGGCCTCCATTCCAAGAGGCCAGAGCCTGAGACTCAGGGACAAGGACCAGCTACATAGTTTGCAGGGCTCAGTGCAAAAAGAAAACCCAGGGTACTTGTTCAGAAAGTATTAAGAATGTTAAGAGGACGACGCCAGAGCATTAAACCAAGCAGAGTCCTTTGGAGACACTTAATTGTTTACAGGCTAAAAACTCCTTCACAGACAGTGCCGTGTGAACTGGTGCATTGTCGTGATGCAAGAGCCATGAATTGTTGGCGAATAGTTTAGGTCGTCTAATTTTTTCATGCAGCATTTTCAGCACTTCCAAATAGTAAACTTGGTTACCATTAATTAACAAATAACTATAAATTCATAGTGAATAATCCCTCTGATGTCAAAAAAGGTTAGTGGGCCGGCCGAGTGGCGCAATGGTTAAGAACTGGCTTGGGATGCCAGAGGGCCCCTGTTTGGATCCCACATATGAGGGCCAGTGACACTGCCCTCCACAGCTAAGATGCTGAACAACAGCTCAACCTGGAGCTGAGCTGNGTTTCTCTGGATAGATACCCAAGAGTGGAATTGCTGGGTCATACGGTAGTTCCATTTCCAGTTTTTTGAGATACCTCCATACTGATTTCCATAATGCCTGCACCAATCTGCAGTCCCACCAACAGTGCACCAGGGTTCCCTTTTTTCCACAGCCTCGCCAGTACTTGTTGTTTGTTGATTTATTGATTTGCTATGTTTTTTTGTTCATTTTTCTTTTTTTTCTATAGCCTGGTTGGGAAGAAAATGTTGACTAGATTTCCAGCATGTTTTCAGACTGTTGGGTTCAATAATACTGGCTGTATGTTTACGCAGTTGGTCAATGGGCTTGGGCCAGTAGCATGAATCAGATCAAAACATCTATTGGGGAAAAATATTAGGTTGTCAGAAAAATCATGACGTATTTCTGTTTTTTGTTGCAAAAATGCGTCATGACTTTTCCGACAACCCAATATCTGTACAGTAAAACTTTGGATTGCGAGTAACTTGGTTTGCAAGTGTTCCGCAAGATGAGCAAACATTTCTAATACGTTTTAACGGGGTAAACAAGCAATGTCTTACAAGTAGTTTGTTACCAGAATGAATTATGCTTGCAAACCAAGGTATTACTGTATTTCCTCTTATTGTAAATTAGGTCAGTCATAATTATTCTATGAGTAAAGTCAGAGAGATGGTTCACTATCATCAGATTACTTGTAAAACCTTATGTAGGCTGGTTTCTGACAAGTGAATAAATAATCGATGTCTGTTTATGTATAAAATACAAAAAACTGCTTTTGATAAAATTCTCTATGGTACACTTATTTGTCTTTGTAAAAATAACTGAATATAGTTTAATCTTCCCTCAATGACAAGGCTGTCATGATGGCATGTGTATATGGCCTTGAATCCTTGGCAGATTGCTGAGGTGTGACAGTCCCTTTGTACTTTAAAGGATCTCAGAGTGTTAGGACTTTTATTTTGGTGTTTTATACTTTCCTGTCTCCTCCCACACATTTTGATTGTTCTCAGAAGAACTTTTGTCACTTTTCAGCCCTAATTCCACATTATGATTTCCTGTATTGGATCAGAGACACCAACAAACATGCTTGTCAGAATTGACTCTAATAGGAAATGGTTTTCTAGGATGCTCTGTTATGATGTATGTGCTTCAGCTTTAGGTTTTGGTCAACCAGAGAGCTTTTTTGCCTTCACGTTTATCTTCTTTTTTGCATCCTGGAAATGTTGAATTTATCTGATTAAGGACCTCAGAATGAGTACAGTGGCAAATTAAAACAAAACAATGTCAAAATTGGAGTTGATCGGTCATTACCTGGTTAATATTTTGCTTCCTCTTTGCCATGTGTAATCCTTTATAGTATGTATATACCTGTTGTTGTCTTTCTTTTGCTTATGCATTTTTGTACTTAGTTTTCCGCTCCACCAAGATGTGCTAATTATGAAGTAATTCAAATATTAGTTTTTCATTGAAGACATCAAATTACAGTGCATGTAGACAAGTCCAGTACAAATATATGATTTTTTTTTTAAGATTTTATTGGGGAATTGGGGAAGGGAACATTGTGTTTTTCCAGGACCCATAAGCTCCAAGTCAAATTGTTGTCCTTCAATCTTAGTTGTGGAGGGCACAGCTCAGCTCCAAGTCCAGTCACCGGTTTCAATCTAGTTGCGGGGGATGGGGCACAGCCCACTATCCCTTGTGGGAATCGAACTGGCAACCTTGTTGTTAGGAGCATGTGCTCTAACCAACTGAGCCATCAGCAGCCCGTTGGCAGCTCAGCGGCAGCTGAGCTTTGGTACAGCTCACTGGCCCATGTGGGAATCGAACTGGCGACCCTGTTGCTCAGAGCTCATGCTCTAACCATCTGAGCCACCCGGCTGGCCCATGACTACTCTTTTTTGAATTTCCTCTCCCTAATACTTCTTTAACAAATGCGTATTATGTCTACATTTGGGTAAATAAGTAAGTTTTTCTCATCCTGGCCTTTCCTTTCCATGAGAGTAAAGCATTTTCTATATTTATTAGAATGGTTGAGTAGATTTAGTAGACACCTGCAGTAATATGTTGACAAATAGACAATGACAAGTTGAAAAAATTTTAGTGGGATATGGACACTTTATACTTGAAAGCAGTTAAAGTAGAACCCCTATGACCCTAGCATTTTATACTTTGAACTGGAATGATTTTAGCAAAGGTTGATGCCAAACAGATTGGCAGTATATAGAGAGGTAGCTTCAATCATGTATGCTTGAAGTAATGATTGCATTTAAATAAATGTTCCACTTAGAAGTTCTCAGAATAATTTTAGGACTGGACAATGTGGTTGTATTTCTTAGCTCATCAAGGTATGAATAGGTGGCGTACAAAATAGGTAACTGTGAAGGGAATTTATACCAATGTGTCATGTAACACCTGTGCAGCCAATTTGTAAAATAAACTCAAGTAAGGCTTTCAGTTCTAATGACTAACAGGAAACATTCACGCTTTTTGTTTCTTACAGTGAAATATGAGCTCTACTGGTGATGTAATAGGAATGAAAGAAGAGAAAGAATACAGTCAGGAAATTCTTAGTTAGCTGTCACTTCACTGCCTTTACCATCTTGCTGAAAAGTGCCAGAACTTGTGGGAGTAAACAATTATGTTTTGTACTTTAAATCTAAACACTGCTCACGTCTCAAACAGTAGATGTCTGAAACAGAAACCTCAGTAATTGCTTAAACAGAATTCCGGGACAAAGAAGAGACTTAAGATGTATGTTGAACTTTTCAAAATAAAGTAGTTCTCTGGTAGGTTTTTCATTACCATTTCATCTTATTGATAGTGGCTATTGGCAGCAGACTGTACTCCTCGGAATTGTGGCAATTTGCAAAGAGATGGCTATACTGATTTAGAAGGCAGTTTGTCCACACAAGAATGGACAGTGTAGTTTTAATAGTTAAGCTGTTGAAACAAAAAGAAGTTTATGTCTCTTACTGTTCCAACGGGAGCAGTCCAGGTTGGCAGGCATCTTTGCTCTGTAGTCATTCCCAGGACACTGTCCCTGTGCGCATGCTCTAAGGTGTGTCACCATCAGGTCTGGATTGTAGCTGATGAAAAGGGGAAGAGCACACAGCCTGACATGGTGCACTTCTCTTCTTCTCTTGTCTGGTGGCCAGAACTTTGTCACATTGCTTCATCAAACTTGGAAATATCATCTAGGCTGTTCCAAGAAGGGGAGATGGATTTTGGCAATTAAAAAAAAGCAATCTTTTCCAAATCTTTATTAGAAATGGTTTAGGATTGGGCCGGCCGAGTGACACCTTGGTTGGGAGTTGGCTTGGGACGCCAGCTCTGAGTAGCAGGGCCCCGGTTCAGATCCCACATGTAGGCCAGTGGCGCTGCGCCCTCTACAGCTAAGATGGTGGACAGCAGCTTGACCTGGAGCTGGGCTGTCATGAGTCGCCAGCGACGGTTTAGGCTGCAGTGGGGCTGGCGGGCAGCTGGTGTGCACTTTCATGAGCTGCCATGAGCCACCATGAGTAGCCGTCCAATGGCTGGCGAGCGACTCCCTCCCCTGGGAAGAGGGCAATGATAATACCAACATGGGCCAGTGAAGCGACATCCTCCACAACTAGACTGAAGAACAAAATGGATAGCAATTTGTTCCCCTTCCCCATTCCCCAACGCTGTTCCTCTCCCCCAATTNCATTTTTTAATTGGGTTGTTTGTTTTTTTGGTGTTGAGTTGCATGAGCATTTTATATATTTGGGATATTAATCCCTTATCTGATATATCATGATCAAATATCTTCTCCCATTCAGTAGGCTTCCTTTTTGTTTTATTGATGGTTTCTTTTGTTGTGAAAACTCTTATTTACTTTTAGCAAGCAGATTTATTGAACATTTCATTCCTTCAGTTATTCTCATAGAACAGCTAAGAGGCTCAAAACTGAAGGAAACAGTTGATGCTGTGAGGTCAAGTTTCTTTAGAGTTTATTCTCTTCCCCATAAAATATGGTGGGGAGGATAAATCTATACGTAAACCCAACTGTGGTTTTTTACAGGTAAATTAGTATGAAAATCATCTATTAACTTGAAAATTTTATTAAAGTGGTACATGGATTGAAAACAAATATTAGGATGATTTTTTTTTTTTGGATTACTGTTTCATTTAAAAGCTAAAATGGCATAGTACTTCAACACTGGCAAAAAACGAATTCCTTGAACCTTTTGTTCATTTTCCACTCAAATTTCTCCTCTAAGATAAAATATACTCAATTTAGTATATTTAATTGGACTGAATAGTAAACCACTAATTGATAAGTGGACCAAGTACATGTGATACTTTTAATTCTATTTTTCTATAGTTGTAGTTCATATGCTTGACATGGTAAAAATTTTATTTACACAAAGCCTTTTCTCAGAAGCCACATTTTATAAGGAGGAGAAATGCCTTAGGATCCCTTGAATATCAGAAATGGTTAGCTTCAGCTTGGGTAAATATTTGTACGTTGCAATGTTTTCTTCATTATTTTTGTACTGAAAAAAAAAAGATCTTAAGATAATGTGACTATTTCTATTTTATGTTTTTCCTCTTTTCCTAAAAGATGACAAGATTAAACAAATTTTACCATGGTGCTGTATGGAGGAAAAGCATTAAGGAAGAAAAGTAGATTTTAAACCTTTGGACATCTGAATATTAGATAGGTGGGTAAATGTACTGGATAAATTCAACAGTGTATATATAACTCAAATGTATAACATGTTCACATTTAACAGTTATTTGTCACATGAAATTGTAAGTCCAGACCTTTTTTTTTTTTGACATTCCTAGAGTGTGTATATCTTGGAGGCACTGAGAAACTGGATGATACTTAATTTTTTCGTTCTCTAAATAAACTAAGCTTAGTAGGCATAGACTGTACGTTCCCTGTTGACTTCCTGGGTCCCAACCCAGCACCTAGCAGAGTAGATGCTCAATAAATATTTGTTGAATGAGGAATGAAGGGAAATGCGAGCTTTGAAAAATAGTTGGTGGATGTGAGATTAAATAAAACTGATTTGACTCTAAAATTACTGGGAATTATCACTGATGGGAGTGATTCTGAGCATTTTAAATTGTAATAGTGTTATAAAAAGACATAAAAGAATTCTGTAATGGAAAACTAGGTTTTGAAACCCAAAATTAGAATTTATTAATTTTATCTCTGTCATCTTCCAAACAGCTTGAGAACTGAGCCAAAAAAAGTTACTTAAAAATGTAATTTCCATTAATCTGAAGTGATTGTGAAGGCGTTGCTTGCCCAGAGGGACTTGGTGTGATTTGCTTTAGGAATTAAACCCATCCCAAGTCCAGTCTACTCATTTCCTAGTTTTGCTATATTTTTGTTTGTTTGCTTTTTTTTATTGTGAAATACACATGTTTTAGAATTAGTTTCAGCTGTACAACACAGTGCAATAGTTACACTTTTTATCCCTCGAAGTGACAACCCCCCACCCCCAATCCACCGCTCCACTTCCCCCCCAATATCATACATATCTATTAAAATCACCTTGACTCCACTCCCACACTATACTCCACATCCCATGACTATATATATATTCACTTATAGTTGACATACAACATTATACAACATCAGCTTCAGGTGTACAGTGCAGTGATCAAACCTCTTCCCCATCTATGATGCAGTCTCAATAAGACATGTGACCATCTGACATGCTACAAAATATTTATAACATTTTAATTATATTCCTCGAACTGTCTTTCATATCCCTGTGGCAATATTGTAGTTAACTATTTATGCTGTCTAATCCTTTCCCCTTCTCCCTCATTCCCACCCCCTCCCAACTAGCAACCATCAGTTGTTCCTCTATATCTCTGAGACTATTTCTGTTTACATTGCTCATTTATTCAGTTTTTTAGATTCCACATATAAGTGAAATCATATGGTATTTGTCTTTCTCCGACTGACTTATTTCACTTAACATAATGTTCTCTAGGTCCATTGATACCGTTGCAAATGGTACGATTTCTTTCTTCTTTATAGCAGAGTAATACTCCGTTGTATAAATGTACCACAGTTTCTTAATCCAGTCGTCTACCGATGGGCATTTCGGTTGTTTCCAAGTCTTGGCTATTGTGAATAGCGCTGCA
>NW_017732801.1:90419-120874 GCF_001890085.2 Hipposideros armiger | reverse complement strand
AAAAAAAAAAAAAGGCTAGCAACAGCATTGCAACAAGTTCGTGAACTTAATTGTCTGATCTCATACAAATATCTATCCTATTGCAGAAATGTGTTGTCACAAGAGAAGGGCATTGATCTGTATGATGCCTAGAGAAAAGACAGCCAAGGAATAATAATACATTGGTCAATGTGTCTCTACTTTTATCTAGGTGAGAAGGTTCCTTGGGCAAGCCCCACTAATGTGCTGAACAGATAAAAAAGGAAAATATTTTTTGAAATAGGAAGTAAATATTCATTCAACAAATATTGACTGCTTGGAGAATAGCACGCAGTATGCTATGTACTATGTAAACTCCCAAGCTATTGTATATGGTAACAGATTTTTAATAACTGGAGGCTGTAATAATATCTTGCTCACAAATTATTTTGTGCATGAGAGCGGTTTTTGGAGTCAAGTTGGTTGGGGTTCAAATCTGGGCTGAACCATTTACTATAATCATGATCTTGGGTAAGTTAGTTAACCTCTTTAACCGTGCTACATCATTTGTATATGAAAATAGTTACTGTATTTACTTCAGAAGGTTGTTGTAAGGATTAAATTAGAAATAACATATAAGGTATATATCTCAAGCATAGAGTTAAGCACTCAGTAAATGTTAGCTACTTCTATAATTATTATCTTTAGAATCACAGGACTAGCTAGTTTATATGCCTTGAACCTGGTTTATAGCTTTGCCTTCAGGTTTAATCCAGATTTTCTATTGTATGCTTACTCTGATTTAAATTATTTTTTATTATTGATTACTAGACTGGTATTGTGTTTCATTACTTATTAGTAGGTTTTTGCTTTTCTTTATTCATGCGAATATTTTAATATTTTTGCATTGGCATATTTAATTTCTTTTTTTTTTTTTAAGATTTTATTGGGGAAGTTGGGGATTTGGGAAGGGGACCAGCCAAGTTGTTGTCCTTCAATCTTAGTTGTGGAGGGCACAGCAAACTCAGCTCCAAGTCCAGTCACGCCATTCAGCTCAAGGTGCTGTGTTCCATTAGTTGCAGTGGGCATAGCCACCACCCCATGCGGGAGTCAAACCAGCAGCCTTGTTGTTAAGAGTGCACGCTCTATCCCCTGAGCCACCCGAGTGGCAACTCAGCTCAAGGTGCCGAGTTCAGTCTTTAGTTGCAGGTGGGCATAGCCCACCATCTTGAACAGGCAACCTTTGTTAGGAGTACGTGCTCTCACCAGCTGAGCCATCTTGCCACCTGTTGGCAGCTCAGCGGCAGCTCAGCTCAGGCGCAGCTCACTGGCCGATGTGGGAATCGAACCAGCGACTCTGTTTCTCAGAACTAGCACTCTTGAGCAAAGTCTTAACAAACTGAGCCATTCAGCCGGCCCGGCATATTTAATTTCAGAAATTTACTTCAAAACTTGAAAAGTATAAGTGCTTTTGAAAACAGTATGGAGTAGCTTCCATTTTGACTTTTATTTATATTTTCCTTTAGCCAGTGCCTATTGATAGCTTCAATTTGCCTAAAAGTATCAAAACTATGAAATGGACACTATTTTTTTGACAGGGGAATCTTCAGTGAGATTTTGATCATCCTTGGTTCATGTGCTTAAAGACTATGGGATTCTTTCCATTGATTCAATATTCTGCTTTGGTTGACTCGTCTTTAGTATACTGTCTTATCCACCAAATTGTTCTGTGTGGGAGACAGTATTTTGAATTTACTAGATTCATGAATCATTTTTTCTTCATCACTTTTGTGAAGGAAGAAAATATAGAGGTTACCTCAGTTTTAGAGAAGATGAAATGGACACAGAGAGAAGTCAAGTGTTCATAACTGGTGGTAGTGTTGGGACTAGTATCCAGGCCTCTTTATTTTAAACCCGGGAGTTTTAGGTTACAGCATGTGTGTTGTCCCCAGTGGATTAGTGGTAGCTTCCATGAGTCCGGTATTGAGAAAGAGTGATGCTCAGGCTTCGTAGGAGAGTCCATAGTCCATGGGAGCAGGAGGAAGTGAGGGGCAACTCATGTGACAGAGTTTTGCTGTTTGTGTGTTAGACCATGGCATCTACATGGCTTTTTTGTGGATGCTTTGCAGAGTTGAGGAGAGCTCGCTTCATTGATTATGATTTTCTCTGAAAATTCTGCTTTAGTTTTGTAACTCTTAGAAAAAATATTCTTGTTTCAAATTTCAGTGTTACAAAGAAGTAATACAATGAAATTCTTGGTGTTAAGAAAACCTAATTTTCAGGGCAATGCAAAGCCACAAAAATGGGGATCATTAGTTTTATCAGGCAATGGATGTGTATATTTATATATAATGTATCTGTGTATTTTAATATGTATGCTTGTGTGCCTTTATTGTGTGTGTGTGTGTGTGTGTGGGGGGAATAACCCAGAGAGATTTAATAGGTCCGGAGTGGAGCATAGGCATTATATTATATGTTTAAAAGTCTCCCTAAGTGATTTTGATGATCAGGTAGGTTTAGGAGCCCTTGACCTACAGGAAGATCTTACAAATCTCACTGAAATTTAGAAAGGGGAGATAAGATGAAGAATAAGGAATATGGTGAGAATTCATAAAATCACAGATGTTATGAACAGGATAAATATGGATGTGCTCACCAAATCCTGAACTACTAAGACGAGGTAACTTTATTCAGTTTGATTCTCGTCTGTATAAATATGCCCTATTTATCCACACTATGTAAGCAGAGAAGACACTGAATTCAGAGCCTGGTGGAACTTGTCAGAGGAGCCAGCTGGTGGCTCTAATAGCTAGCTGGCTTCCTCTGGGAGCTGCCTTTGCTATTGTAGGTGGTCAGCAGGGGAAGGTCAGCTTCATTCTGCCTCTTAAAGAGAAAGGGTCTCACACTAGTCAGGATTCTTTGGATTGTAAATGCCAGAAACTTGATTCAAGCTGGATTTAGAAAAACAAATAAACAGGAAGATGCATTGAGCCCTGTTGCTGAGCAGGAACCTGGCAGAGCTCACAGAGCTGAAGAGAGAAGCTGCAGGCAGGTCCTCAGGGCTTGGAATCAGTCTTCCACATGCAAGTCTGTCTCTTCTTTGGCTTTCATCTTCACAAGTCTCTGCCTCTATTTAAATGTTGGCCTCATTCTTCCTAGCACATGAGACTTATCCCGTGACTGCAGGTGGTCCCCAGATAGCATCCAATGACAGGGAGTCCATTTCCTTGTTTCTATCAGTGGGTCCTGAAAACTTTTAGTGGCCATTGGAATCACCTGGACTGCTTGTTAAAGGACAGAGTGTAGGCCCCCCTCCAGCATTTCTGTTTCAGTAGGTCTGGGGCGGGGACCGAGCATTTGAATTTCTAACAAGTTTCTAGGCGATACTGATGCTTCTGGTCCCAGGACCACAGGGCTGACTATCCATCCCAGAAAAGAACTTTTTCTTTCCTCTGGACATTGTGCACGCTGCTTTGCTGTGTATTGCTTGGTTCCCATTGTTTTCACAACTTATAAGAGTATACTCAGTTCTTGACTTAGCTTTTTCTCATTTATTCTTCAAGATAATCCCACGAAACAGGTACCATATTGTTGTTTCCCATAAGTGAGGATGAGGAGAGGTATGTGCCTGGCATACAGTTGGCCTTCCATAAGTTTTTCAAAGTATAGAAGGAATACTAAGTTTAAAAAAAATGGTATTTTTAACATATTTTCCACCTGTCTCTCAAAATACTTGCTGAAAAATGATGGGAAAAAATTCATAATCCCACAAGGATAAAGAAAATGAGAAAGGAGGTGTCCATAATAAAACACAGTGGAAAATTGAAAGAAGAGTGGTAAATGATTTAGCAGATCTGAGAGCTGAAAACTTTACCAGACTCAGGGAAAGTCCAGAAGCAGCCTCACTCTGCAGCATCCCAGAGAGAGAAAGAATTGGAGTCACCTCTGATGGTAACAGTACCCGTGGGGCTAAAACACAGCATTTGGGGGCACAGCCCAGCCCCTCTCCCACTTAGAGCTGAGAATGCTGGCTGCCAGGCTTATACCCCCGACACACCCAACACACCCAACCTCAGATTTCTTTCTGGGGAAATAGACTAGACTGAGAGAAGCGACCCACAGAGACTCTCAGTTGGGATCCTCAGTAAAATGGTCAGTCCAGGTCATCCAGAGGGAAGCCACTGCTCGAGAAACACCACCCTGCACACATTCCAATCACCTTTCCCTTGGAAATATCAGCGCCGTGGATCATGAGACATTTTACATTATCTCTAAAATGAAAGAGAGACATCAACAAATGAAAACAGAACAGGAAAAGAAACAGCAAGTGAAAAGGAAAGAGAAAGGAAACAATGCAGTGAATGGAAGAAAATGTAAACTAGGAAAAAGTAAATACATCTGTACTTGATATCTGCAGAGATATAAGGTATAGGATCCTGGAGAACAGAAGGCTATTTTTAAAAAGAACTGTAAATTAAAAATAGCATGGCTGAAGTTAAATATTCAGTAGAAGTTTGGAAGATAAAGTGGAGGCAATCTCTCAGAAAGTAGAACAAGGAGACATGGAATGGAAAATAGAGACAAAATAAGAAAATGAGGTTAATCTAGGAAGGCTAATATTTGACAAATAGATGTTCCAGAGATAGAACAAAGACAGTGGTTGAGAAGAAAGATTACACAAAAGATTTCCCAGAACTCAAGGAGCATAGTTTCCAGATTGTAAGGTCCCGCAGAATGTCCACAGGGTCATCATAGACAGCCATACAGGTTGTGTCTATGGATTAAGTTGGGAATAGTGTTCCCTAGAGTGGTGCAGTGCACAGCATGTACCACTGTGTGTAGCAGCCCAATTTATGCAAAAAGACCCACACCGTGACATTTCAAATCGATATTCTGGAGTATTACAGATAAAGAAAATAGCCTCAAAGCTTTCAGAGAGGAAGAATAAGTCATATTCAGAACCTTAGGAACAAGAATGGTATAAGCCTTCTCAACAGAAACATAACCGGAAGACCATAGGAGAAGCGTTTGCAAATTCTGAGGGAAAATGATTTCCAAGCTACAATCCTGTACTCAGTGATATCAGTTAGTATTCTTAACTGTGAACAGCAGAATCTATGTAGTTAGTTTAAGCAGATTAGAAATTTATTGACCTCAGATTGTTTAGATTATTCCCGGACGTTTCTGGTGAGTGAGACAACGCAGGTTTGTATGCCACGTTGCCAGGACCCACACCCAACGACCACTGTGGGGGCTGCACCCAAGAAAACATCTCCACTGCCACACTTGGCACAGACACCACAGTTGGCAGCAATGATGAAGAAGCTCCACCAGTGAGGCATCCCTCCTCTTCAGAGAAGTCGCTGCTTACGTCAGTTACGAAAAAGGTGGATTCAAACAGCCGCTCTTTCACGTTGCTTACTTTCTTTTTTTTTTTTTTTTTAGCTGAGCCATCCTGCCACCTGTTGACAGCTCAGTGGCAGCTCAGCTCGGGCCAGGACTCGAACCGCTGTTGCTCAAGAGTGCGAGCTCTTAACCAACTGAGCCATTTGGCCGGCCTCACGTTGCTTACTTCTGTATTGAAGCCTTGTACTAGTATATGCCATTGGAATAGTTTAGGTTACATACCTTCTCGCCCCACCCACAGCTGCAGAAGAGCACGTTCTACATTCTACCTTAGAAAAGTGGGGATGTGGGAATTTTACCAAGGGAAAAGTGATCAAAATATCTTAGGTGGCACCCAAAATAAACAATATTTACTATACCAGCCAAACTATTAAGAGAGGGTAAAACAAACATTTCTAGACATTCAAGTCTCAAAAAATCTATTGCCTCCTCAACCTTTCTCAGAAATTGCTGGAAGAAGTTCTGTTCCCTACATGAGGGTAGGGTATAAAGCAAGGAAAATTAAGACATGGGATCCAGGAAACAGGCGTCCATCTCAGACAAGACAAAGGGAACCCCCATGATGGTGTGGAAGGAACCCCCAGGTTGATGAATGGGCATTGGGTCTGGATAGCAGCTGGCCCAACCTGAGCAAGTGGACTCTGGGCTTCTTGGGGGCACTGTGAGGATGGGTGTGAGTGTTGTGAGGGGCACCGACACTGCTGTTGAATAATTTAGGGACAGATAGTGATAAGAACATAGAAAGCTAAGCAAACAGAAGAAAAGAAGACAATTATTACTTTTAGGGAGAACAAAAAAGTTACACAAGAAAGGGAAAGATAATCACATAATCATAAACTGTATACCCTGAATATTGATTGATCAAAAATGAAGCATATAATTATACTTGGAAGATAAGGGAGGGGGAAATACAGTAGAACCTTGGATTGCGAGTAACATGGTTTGCGAGTGTTCTGCAAGACGAGCAAACATATCTAATACATTTTAATGTGGTAAATGAATGATGTCTTGCAATACGAGTAGTTTGTTTCTGGAACAAACTATGCTCGCAAACCAAGGTATTACTGTATATGTATGAGAGTTAAATTCTTCCATAACAGAAAATCAGTGTATATTATCTAAAATCAAAAATCAAGAGTTTAAAATTTTTATTAAATATAATTATAATGTATATATGAATGTAAAATTGCATTTATATTAATTCACACAACTATAATAATCATAATAATAAAAGTACATTATTTTAAAATATGGAGGCAAATACCAGTATAAAGTTTAAAAGAATGAAACTAGTTACCTCTGAGTAGTGGAAGGTTTGTAGCAGGGGACTGTTGGTTTTCATTTTAAACTGTGTTGAATGAACTATTTGACTTTAAAAATTATGAGTACATAGAACTTAATAAAAATAACGATCACAGAGTAAATTCAATACATTACAGATCCTTGCAAGCTCTGGATTCCAGATTTTAGTTATGTAGTTCTGTTCTTAACGTTATGGTATGATGATAAAGACTTAATTCTTGGGACGACCGAGTGGCTTATTGGTTAAGAGTTGGCTTGGGAGCACAAGCGCTGAGCAGCTGGGCCTCTGGTTCAGTTCCCACATGGGCCCAGTGACGCTGTGCCCTCTACAGCTAAGATGGTGAACAACAGCTTGTCCTGGAGCTGGGCTGCTGTGAGTGGCTGGCGACGGTATAGGCCGCAGCCCCTATTGCAGTAGGCTGCCGTGAGCTGCCATGAGCCTCTATGTGCTGCCATGAGCCACCATGAACCACTGTGAGCCGCCATGAGTGGCTGTCCAATGGCCGGTGAGCGACTGCCTCAGCTGGGAAGAGAGCAATGATCATAATACCAACATGGGCCAGTGAAGTGACATCCTCCACAACTAGACTGAAGAACAAAAGGACAGCAACTTGTCTGTTCCCATTTCCTGACTCCCCAACGCTGTTCCCCTCCCCCAATTCCCCAATAAAATCTTAAAAAAAAAACAACCTTAATTCCTGTACTAGTGTGCAATACTTTAAATGGCATAAATGAGAAAGCTGTGTGATGGGAGGGAAAGTGGTGAATAGAGTGAATTATGTTCAGTCTATATTTAAGTGAAGCTAGATTCAGGTCTGTTCTACATAGATAAAAATATAAGCTCAGGGCATAAGAGTAAGTGCAATTTGCAGGAGAAATGGTAGAGAAAGGAGACACGAGTGTCCAGCAGGTTAGTTGCATTCTGGAGCATTAAGCTCCTGCAATGGTGGTAACTGGTTAATCATTGAGGCATCTGAGAGCTGGTGGTTGGAAAATTCATGCCCCCTCATACAGATATATTCAGATAGCCAGAGGGCTTCAGTGCGCATCTGGAGATGCAAAGATATCACCCCCGCTCCTTTCAGGAATTAATGGTCTAGTGCAGGGGTCAGCCAACTTTTTGAGACAGAAGAGCCAATTCTGGCCCTGACAACAATTTAAAAATTATTTGAGAGCCATAAAACAAATGAAATCACCATTATGTGAATAATATCCTTTAAAATTTTTATAAATGAAACTATGATAGTTTTATTTTCATTTTCAATTTTACCTTAGAGCCACATGTACGTACCCAAAGAGCCGCATGTGGCTCGAGAGCCGCAGTTTGCCGACCCCTGGTCTAGTGAGAACGTAACATAAGAAATTATAAGGACAACAATGGATTACATTTTTTTGTTAGACATGTTGACCCTTTCAATTCAGAAAAGTGGAAAATCAGTGAGATTTGAGTCAAAGGAGCTTCATGGTGGAGGTAGGACTCAGCAGATTTTGAAGGGAGGAACTATTTGAATAAGAGGGAGAGGAGAGGGACCACACTGGTGAACACACAGAGGTGGCAATGAGTGTGGTGTCTTCAGATCATTCAAGGAATCAATCACTGGGAAGCCATACACCCCATGGCTGACTGCACCTGGGGTACACTACCGACTAAGGCTGGACGAATCATCTTTCTTTTGACAATTTGACACACTTATGACACACAATTTGACATAGAATGGTAACACCTGAATTTAAGGGCTCATATATATAATCTATTCCACAGAGTCCTGGAGAAACAGAAAAAATAGCTGGTTTCCAGAAAAAGAGAAGAATGAAGTCAATATGCTGAGAAACCTGGATGATAGATGGAGAGAGAATCCTGAGAGATTCTCATTTTTCAGCATTGACTCCTTTCTCAGGCCCAACTGCCTTCCTGCATCCTTGTAATGTATTAATCTTTTTTCCCTTCAGCATTCAAGTTAGTTTTCATTACTTACAAACTGAGTCTTAATTCACACAGGATAATACTAGCTATCTGTGCCATTTATGCATGTCCCCATATTGCTTGCCTTGACCTCCAAACGTGGACTTCAGTCCTTGCGTGATGGAGATCCCAGCCATCACCTGGTTGCCTCGCATCCTTGGTTGCTTCCATCTCCTCTGTAGTGTGGCTTCAGCATTTGCACCCATCACACCCATTCTGGTGGGAGCTGCAGTGGTTCTGATGACACTGGATCGGAGCTCCAGCAGTCGGTTCTCTCCACCCCTTCTTTTCTGCAGAGCTGTTGTTAAACATTTACCAGCATACCAGTGACCAGTGGTAAATGACCTTTTTTAAGGAGTATGAATTTTCCAGCTTGAGATTAGAATAGAAATGAAGATAAAGCATTAAGACGCTTATAAAGTTTACACTCATTTTAGTGTTGTGGAATACTCTAAATCTCAGGGATACATTTCTTTGGTTGGGATGTTTGCAGTTAAGTCAATTCTAATTAATGCAAGATGGACCTTAACACTTAAGAATGATTAGATCGTAACATGGTTCTCTGGATTGGTCATAAGTAAGGACTGGACTGTATACAAGCTTTCTAACCAAATCTCTGGGTGCCTCTGAGTTACTCAGTATCTAGAAATGGGGGGAATGTATTGCTGTAAAGATATGGATTTTTGTCCAATGAAAAAACTTTACAAGAAAAATTGAATTAGATTGGTATTAGTGAAAACACAGCGAATAGCAACAGTAACTAAATCCCTTTCTCACAATAGGGATTAATTTCTTTTTTTTTTTAAAGATTTTATTGGGGAATTGGGGGAGGGGAACAGCGTTGGGGAATCAGGGAAGGGGAATGGACAAGTTGCTGTCCTTTTGTTCTTTAGTCTAGTTGTGAAGGACGTTGCTTCACTGGCCCATATTGGTATTATCATTGCGCTCTTTTTGGGTGAGGCAATTGCTTGCCGGCCATGAGACGGCCACTCATGGTGGCTCATGGCAGCTCATGCCAGCTGCCGGCCACTCGTGCCGGCTTCCAGCCACTCACGGTAACTCACAACAGCCCACTGCAGCCCCACTGCAGCTTACGCCGTCGCCAGGGACTCATGGCAGCCCAGCTCCAGGTTGAGCTGTTGTTCACCATGTTAGCTGTAGAGAGCGCAGCATCACTGGCCCTCATGTGGGATCTGAACTGGGGCCCTGCTGCTCAGAGCTGGCGCTCTCAAGCCAATTCTTAACCAAGGTGCCACTCAGCCAGCCTGGGGATTAATTTCTTTTGATATGGAATAATTCTTAGTAATAAATTATTTATAGGAATTTGTGTTAAAAGTATTTTAAGCTATAAGCTTTGTTTAATTAGTTAATTTAAAATAGAGAATTATGTTAAAGATGTGGACTTGAGTGAAAAAAGCTGGAGCCAGCACACAATTCCATTAGGCACCAATAGTTTATTCCTGTTTGTTGTTTTCAAATTCACTAAATTAAATTTGGAAAGGAAAGGTTGTTAATTTACTTTGTATGCCTGATTAAGTTTTCTTTACATTTCATCATGTTAACTTTTAAATATAATATAGAATGGATTTTGCAGGAAGAGAAATTGCAACATTATGAAGGGTAACTGACAGTTTTCTCCTTTATGCCCACGCTGTGTAGTGACCCTGTGAAGTAAATAATATATATGAGCAATTTACCCCTATATGAGAGAGTATTATATTTGAGCAGCCTATGCCTCAGTTTATAAACTACTTAATTTGTGCCCAATTTTCTGCGACCTCTAGAATATATTCCATCTTTTTATTTCTTCACTTGATTTTTTTTTAGTTAGAATTAGTCTTTAGTATTTTTTTTAAACCAAGATCTTTTGTTATGCTAGTGATTATTTTAAAAATTCTCTTTAAATATGGTAAGATTTATTTTCAAGTCAGAATATTTTTAACTTGTGTTCATACTGAACTGAGTTCAAAGATTTGTGCTGGAGAAGTCACAATTCCAAAGAACACACCAGGTGGCTGACTGGGAGACATAAGTTTATTGAGACTTACTGACACGGCGTGGGGTGGGGGAGGGGAGTCTCTGGTGGCGCCAGGGGAGGGGTAGTGATCCGCAGGCAGGCGGAAAGGAAGCAAGGTTATGTAGGCACTGCAAAACAATGCAGGCCTGCTCTCATGCACACAGCATCCCAGGAAGCCGGGAGACCTTGACTGCTGGCCAGTGTTCAGGACTGGCTGTCTGATAAGCAGCATTCCCATGGAGCCAGGGAGACCTTGACTGCCTGCTGGCTTATGTGCCTGTGGGTCAGGCCCCTACAACTTGAAAATAAGCCATTTGCAAAGATGACTATGAACCAAGTGTGACCTCTGAACTTCCCTTTTAATTTGTCCTGGGTGTTGTTGGCTCTTATGCATTCCTTGGGCTTATTAGAGCATGTGAAACTCTTATGACTCTCAGTTGATATAATAAAACCCATTAATGTAAATTTGCCTTCTTGTTCTGCATGTGTTTGCTGATTTTGCACACTTGAGTTATTCAACTCTAGATTGAAAAGATTATATTTTGAAAGCAAGAAACTAAATGATCCTTTCTAATTATGTTAAAATATTTAAGCATTTGGATTTACTTTCAGTCTCAATTAAAAATCTCTGGGAAATAGGACCCTACATTTTTTTTTTTTCATTTGCCATTGAGAGATAATCTAGCTGAATTATAATATATATAAAAGAGGAGTTTCAGGCTGAGTGGGATATAGTGAGATTTGGGCTACTCTAGTAAACAAAATGGGAATAAAGGACAGATGCTCACTGCTCTGATTAAGAGCTCAATTTGAGCCCGTAAGCATGATTTCTAGAGTCTACTTTTAGAATCCAATTAGCTCTTTTAACCTGCCTAACCCAATGTAAATAAGTATTTGTTAAGTAAGTGATAGGTAAGAAAATAAGGATCTAGAAAAATAGCCTATGCTTTTGAACTAATTTTATATTTTATTTGAAATCTTTTACCTTTCTAATATAAGTTTAAGTAACAATATGGATACTTTATTCTTGGATTTGTCTGAGTAAAATTGAGGGCAGTTTATTTTTGTATCATGATAATTTATCCATTGGAAGCAAGTTTGACATCTTGAAGATGAAGCAGTGTCTTCTAATGAGGATTCCCAGAATAGAGTCAGCATATTAATAAACCTGTCCATCATGCACTTGAAATCCATTAACTGACTAATGTTTGTCAACTGTTCACAGATCATGCCTGTATTGACACTTCCTTTGTCAGTCTTTTAATTTGATTTACTGCTAGCTATTGTCTTCATTAGGTGTTGCTGGTAGATCAAAAGGGCATTGAGCTTAGTTAAATGATTAGCAGTGATTGTCTACTTAAATTCCAAAAACGAATTAAAAAACATACCTCTTGTGTGAATTTTAAAGAAGCTCTAATTGATATAATGTTCAATTAACAATCAAATCTGTCATCACCAGAACAGCTACTACCACTTGATTGATTTTAACTAAGCGCTATCAGCCAACTGATGATTCTGAGTACAAATATGATGGTCCCACAGAGCATGTGATTTAGTTAATATATTATAGATACTGTTGTAGGATTTTGCTTTATTAGTTGTCCATCAACCAGAAAGGAAAAAGTAGAATCTTAAAAAGCACCTGTGGGGGGTAGGGTGGGAGTAGAGGTGAACTTTTCTTTTCTTGAACATAGCAGAGATAAAGATTGATAATTCATGTTTACCTGCATCAGCCACCAATTAGTTGCCATCAGATGATACACACAATTTGTTATGTTCTAGCACTATGGTTTTTGTGAAGCAGGCATATATCTGAAAATTTAAGAAAAGCGTTATTCATTCATTCATTCAACAGATATTTATGCAGTGAGGTATTAGATGAGGTTGGAGTTGTGGGCAGGGGCCAGGCCTTGTAGGGCCTTGTAGACTGTGACAAAGAGTTTAGACTTCATTATAAGCAAAATTGGAAGCAATTGAAGGATTTTGAACAGGAGAGTAAACAAAATATTTGATTTGCTGTCTAATTATATCACTGTGCTGAGTAAAGAATAAACTGAAGTAAGTCAAGACTTAAGGGGTTATTGCAATAGTGAAGGCAAGAAAGGATGCAGTTTAAGTTAGGGCAAGGGGATGGTGATGGAGAGAGTAGGCAGACCCACACAATTCAGGTTGTGTAGGTCTAGAAACTGGTAGTTGAGTGAACAGAGAATTTGATTCCACGTAATACCTACACATCTCTTCTTAGATGAAAGCTGATCTTTACTCTCTTTTTATTTTTCACCTGAAGTTTTTGAAAAGATCTACAAATCAATGCCATCACATCCATTCTATACTTAAGTTATTTAACAGAAGTATACTACTGGGTATGCAAAACAGACAACAGATCATATAGACCCATGAGATATTAAAAATGATGTCCTGACATTGTTTTTACTGTTCCAAGTGAGTAATTTTCAATGCAGGAAAAGCTTTCCCTGTGTTAAATGATCCAAGGTAATTGTTGGTAAGAACACAGTTCCCATACTGCTGTAGTCTGTTGTCTACTGAGTAGAGATGCATCATGCAAGGAGGATGCAGAGGCTGTGAAGATTCCAGGAACAAATGATGTTGAGGTTGCATAAGCAGCAGTCCTATATTCCAGGGACATTGCCAAATGATTTATGATTCTAGTAGAAGAGTTCTGCAAAGTCAATTTGGTTGAGGAATTTTTTTTTTTAAAGATTTTTATTGGGGAATTGGGGGATGGGAACAGTGCTGGGGAATTGGGGGAAGGGGAACAGACAAGTTGCTGTCCTTTTATTCTTCAGTCTAGTTGTGGAGGACGTTGCTTCACTTGCCCAAGCTGGCACCATCATTGCGCTCTTCCTGGGCGAGGCAGATCACTCGCCGGCTTCTGGACGGCCGCTCACTGCGGCTGCTGGCCGCTCACGCTGGCTGATGGCTACATACGGTAGCCCATGGCAACCCACTGCCACAGTGGCTGCAGCCTACGCCGTCATGGACGACTCACGGCAGCCCAGCTCCAGGTTGAGCTGTTGTTCAGCATCTTAGCTGTGGAGGGCAGTGTCACCTGCCCTCATATGTGGGATCCGAACCGGGGCCCTCTGGTGTCCCAAGCCAGCTCACTCGGCCGGCCCGGTTGAGGAATTTTTTGATTTGGAGGTTTTAGGGGATGATTTAGCAAAGTTGGTTTGGAGTGAAGCCATCACTTCTTTTAATGGCATTCCTACTGAGTGCTTAGCAGGACACTAGTACCATGTTTTTTTGTGAGCATGTTTCTCACCTATTTGAAGAAAAAACACATAAACATATGAAACAATAAACATAATAGGTTGAATGCTGAGTATCTCAATATGTAGAAAAAGCATACATTTTGAAGTCAGCTTCAAATACTGATTATTCCTCCTACCAACTGCATGAATTTAGGCAAATTAGTAACCTCAATGAGTCTCTCCTTTAGTTTTATTTCAGGAAATAAATGGCCGTATGGATACACCTCTCTGCCTCCTCTCACCCCACAATCCAGTTTGTTAGGATTAAATAGAAAAAACTGAACAGAAAGTAAAAAAAAAAAAAAAAGAAAGAAAGAAAGAAAAACTTGAACAATAATAGGTACTCAAATGCATCTTTTTAGTCTTAAGAGAGTGATTTTGAATTACAGAGCAAGGGAAAGCTTTCTCACATAGGAGGAGTTAGGATGACTGTTGATCAGAAAACAGCATGCCCATTTGTTCTGATTGTCACACAGCTTGGCAGTGTTAGCTTTTGTGTTACTGAATAATCAGAGACTAGAAAAGCATAAAATGTGCAAATCTAAAGTACAGGCAACTGTAAAAGGAATTAGAAAGAGAAAGATGAGTATGGGTTTTTTAGTAAACTGGGAACTCTTAGTCCCAGAGGGCTGATTAGAATGCAGATAAGCATGTGAGAGAAGGGGTGTGACAGGAAACTGGAACTATCTATTACCTTTCTCTTCTGCACTGAGATTCTCTTCCCCAGCCAGGATCCGGGCTAGCAGAGCCAGCCAAAACAGATGATCTTTTTGTTTTCCTTTTCCTGGTTCAATTTCTTCAGGACTCTGATTCCCAGCCAGAGTAACTGAAAAGGTCTCTGCTTTTAGCAGCAGGTTCTACTGCCAACTTCTGTCTCCACATCTTCAAAATCAAGGTAGACTTTTATTTACACTGCCAAATGCACTGGACAAGAGGCAGAATGACTCTTTGATTTCTCAGAAGCAACAGTATGTATGGAGCTCCTATTTTATGCAAGGAAGTTTAAGGCGTGCTTTGTAAAATAAAGAGAACTGTAAATTGATGCTTAATCTCAAAGCATTAGAGAGCTCAGAATTTAAGAGACTATGGGTATATGAAATGAGATTCAACTGGTAAAATCTGCCTTTAATGGATTGGTGAAGAGGGGCAGTAACTCTGGAATGAAGATAAGACAGTGCTGTGTAGAGCTACTGTTAGGAGTAAACTAGCAAATACACATGAAAGCATTTAGAACCTATGGAAAGAAAAGGGGTTCTATGAAAGTAATCTCACAGGGTGATCTGATCATAAATTCCTAACTGGGCAAGTCATGGTGGGTAGTTATGTCCCAGGCCTCCAACTTTTTAGTAAAAGGTTTATCTTTGCCTTAAGCAAGATCTGTCCATTGTTTCTGAGTATCTAGGTTAACACACCTTTTGAATGCCTCTTTTCAGACCCCTCAGGAGAGAAACCACCTAGGTTAACACACCTTTGAAATGCTTCTTTGCAGACCCTTCTTTCTGAAGCTTGACCACCCTCAAGAGAGTACATAATCTTAACTATCCTATAATCTGATCCCCACCTTGCTCTCTCCAACCTTCAAGTAATCTTCCTTACATTCCCTCTTTAATTTCAAATACATTAAAGATACTGCCAAACTGTTAGTCTCCGAAGCATTTGAGAATTTGCTTCTCAGCAATTGTCATCATTTTGGGGCTCAAATAAAGTCTTATAAAAATTCTCTACAGGTTTCAATGTTCTCACGTTGAAAAACGATACCCTGTACACAGTGTGTGTTCAAAAAATGTGAGCTGTGCTGATATCGGGGAGGAAAAAATTTTCTTCTACCCTTTTAGGTTCTTCTGGCTAGTTTAAGAATTAAATTGATATGAAACAAATTAGCAGGAGAAAATCAAGTTTAATTTTGTACATACAGAGGTCTCATAATATGGGACCTAAATAAATAAGCAAAGTAGGCAGCTTCTATGCTCTTTGGAAAAAAAATAAAATCTTGTCACAGAGAACTGACAAGACAAAGAAACTTAGGTTTGGGTACTAAGTAGTGCAGAAACTAAGCAGAGTTTGTTTGCACTGATTTCTTGGCCCTGAATTTCCTATCTCTGGCAATAAGGATGTTTCTACCTCCTGGCGCAAGGGGGGTACTTTTCACTTGGGAGATTTACTTCCTTTGACAGAGAAGAGGGTCAGTGTGTCCTTTTTGCACTAGCTGTTTCTCAAGTAACTTTAATTCACAATAATCAGTATGCCAAAGTGGCATATTTTGGGGTGGCAAATATTGCTCCCTTATATTGACTTCAAGCAGTGTTTCCTAATTTTCCTAGTGACAAAAGTCACTTGGAGAAACTTTTTAAATTTAAAGATTCCCAGAGCCCTCCCAGAAGATTCTATTTCAATTGTCCTGAAGAGGGTAGGGGAAGTGGAATCTGTCTGCTAAACAAATGTCTCATAATTTTCTAGATTTCTCAAGTTTAGAAAGCACACCTTAGTCAAAGGTATACACTTCCATTTATAAAATAAATAAGTCATGGGGATGTAATGTACAGCATGGTTATAGTTAATAATACTGTACTGCATATTTGAACATTGCTAAGAGAGTAGATCTGAAAAGTTCTCATCACAAGAAAAAAAATTTGTTGCTATGTGTGATGATGGATGTTAACTAAACTAGACTTACTGTATTGATCAGTCCAGGGTAATTCTGGTGCTAGTAGTGATGCAAAGGGGCTTTATACCCCTGAAAATAAATGTCCCCCTTAAGAGATTCACTGACTTTTTGTAAACTATCCCCAAACTTTGGTTCTTCATCCCAATATCAAAATTATGAGGCGGGGTTGGGGGGAAGAGAAACGGAGGCAGGTGGGCGTCTTAAAATTCAGATTCCCAGGCTTATCCCTCTGAAATTTGCAATCAGTAGATTTGGGGTGGGGCCTAAGCATCTGTCTATTTTAAGTTTCCCAGGCAAGTATTTTGGCACTCTGATTAGGCTATCTCATTAGGCTATCCCAGAGCAATGCAGCTTGAGTAGTATTAACATAACTGGGGAAAGAATGTGTCAATTCAGAACGGAACTGGTCCCTGGAAGAAAGGGGGTGAGGGTGGTGGAGTGGGTGCGTAGAGGCCCAAAGCAACTGAAGAGTAGCAGGGCTTCCATTAGTTTACTTTTGCTTCCAGGCTCCCAGACACACCCTGTCTCTGTGGCTGCTTATGGCCAGCCAGCCGAGAATAAAGAACCTGGCCACAGGGCGCCCTAGGCCCTTCTTCTGATGTAGGATATTTTTTGTGCTGGGGTCGTGATCTCGTGAAGCTGAAGAATGGAGACACGGACCAGAGAGGTAAAGTTGCTGAAAAGGAGTTTTTTAGAAGTAAATATATTTCAAAGAAGTAGAAGTGGGCCTGAGCAGTAGAGAATGGCTCAAGGGCCATTATTAGAAAAGAAAGTACACTCCAAAGAGTTTGGAGCGGCCCCGAGCAGAGGCAAGGCACAAAATGCTCAAAAGGGGCTGACTGGCCAGGACTTGGAGTTTTTATCCCTTCTTCCTCTAGAGTGGGCTGTTTCTCTCTGGGTGTGGAATCACCTGATTGATCTCATCTCTTTAGAAAAGGAGTTTATTAGAAGAAAAGAGAAGTTTTGCGTGGAGAGGGGAGGTCTTTTAGGCGGTTGCATTCCATGGGATGTGCAGGAATGCAGAGACCCAATGCCTGTTTCTAACTGCCTGCCTTGTTTTCCCCTTGAGAGGCACGAATCCCATAAAATCTCTATGGGAAGCTGAGGGACAGGAGGTCTTTTCTTCTGTATCTGCTTCCTGCTGGGCAGGGGTGCACAGCTGTCCCTGCCTATTGGGGGTTCACAGAACTCTCACCCTAGCTGATCTCAGATGAGAGGAAGGGGTCTCGAGATCCGCCTGGAAGACCATGTCGGCTTCTTTGGTTGCAACTGGCAATCTTGCTGGGGTACCCTCTGTATCCCCAATGCCCCTAAATGAGGAAAAATAGATTTAAATTAATAAATTTCTTAAATAGCAGAGCTCAAAGCTATTGATGTAGAGTGGCTACGGGTTTGGAAAGAACATTAGCCTTTAATGTTTACAATCAACAAGTATACTGGCCTGGGAAAATGTTAAAACCTATTTAGTCTCTGGGATGGGATTATCCAAGAGGTAGGTCTGGAATGGCTTGGGGAATGTTGGAAAGTCACAGGTTTTAAGTAGTTATCTAAAGCCTGGGTGAGTGAGAGATAGTCTGTGATTCAGTCTAGGGGCAATCTTTAATCTAGGTTTCAGAAAATGATTAGAAGAATAATCAAAGCTAGGGGCTAAGAAACTAGGGAAGAGGAGACTTAAAAGTTGTTCAATGGGGATGGGGAGTGAGTGCCGCTACTCGCTTGGCACATATCCCTTCCAGGTGGGCCTGTAAAGTTACTCTTGCAGACACCCTCTATTGGGGACATACCCACCAGGCTTCACATCCTGTTCCCATTGGCCTCTGCCTGAGTTCCAGCTCCTCTAACCTGTCATCTCTGTCACCTCCCACTCCTTATTGCCCCATGTAACTTCCCCTGATCCTTCCAGCCTTTTCTGGGCCCTCCAGAGCTTCTGTCTGTCATCAACATGTCCCCTCAAATTATCTTGTACTGTTTCTTTCACTTCATTGATTGAGTCGAGGCCCTCTCAACTGGGGAACTATTTATTCCCTCTTCACCTAAATATCCTGTAATCAAGGGAGCAGTGTCCTTTGTGGTCCCTCCCTGAAGCCTTTTCAAGGTCACGAGTCCACAGGGGGAATAAAATCCACCTTTCTCCTGGTCCTTACTTAACACCCCACACCTGATCTATCTCTCAAATCTCTTGATTCCTCAATGTCGTGAATGATGTTGCATGTTTATGAGCATATCCAGTGTCCCTAATGTGGCCAATGGCCCGACGCAGATGGTTATTAGGCCAAGTTGTGTGAACAGTATTGAAAACTGCAGAGCAGGGTAAAGGGAGGCCTGCCTGAAATGTTTCTTAAGGGCTATTTATTTATGCTAAAAAGCAAGCAAGCATTACTACCTTGCATTCCGCTTATGACTTGCCGTAAGATTGACCTATTATTGTAAAAGAAGTTATGTTTTTAGATACAGAGCAATCTTTGCAGTGGTGTACCAAAGGGAAGGAGGTGAGTGTGGTGAGCTCTGGATGTAGGAAATGAAGGTATGCCTTAATATGGAGAATTCAAAAATGATAATCAAACTGTTGGAAAGTAGGCCCTTCTTGGCGCAAAGTCCAGATCCTTGGCAACTCGAGCAAAGAATTGAACGAGATGCCTGAGTAAAAAGTAGTTTATTCGAAGAGATAGTACATTTCAAAGAGTAGAAGTAGGCCTGAGCAGTAGAGAATGGCTCAAGGGCCCATTATTAGAAGAGAAATTACATTCCAAAGAGTTTGAAGCAGGCCATGTGCAAAGGCGAGGCTCAAAAAGCTCGAAAAGGAAGAAGCAGTCAAAAGAGCAGGGTGTCCAAAAAAAAGGAAAAAAGCGCAGACTTTCCAGGACTTGGGGTTTTTATTGCTTCTCTAGAATGGGCTGTTCCCCTAAGGGCATGGGACCACTTGATTGGCGCCTGTGATTGACAAGAGGTACTGCACAGGTGCGAGTGACTGGTCTGATCTAGTTGGGTATTTAGATAGTTAAAATGAAAAGAAGTTTTGGGTTGAGAGAGAAGGTCACCGGGTGGTCACATCCTGTGGGACGTGCAGGAATGCAGAGACCCGATGCCTGTCTCTAACTGCCTGCCTTGTTTTCCCCTTGAGATATGTGATCCCCATAAAATCTCTATGGGAAGCTGAGGGACAGGAGGTCTCTTTTTCTATATCTGCTTCCTGCTGGGCAGGGGTGTACAGCTGTCCCTACCTATTGGGGGATTCATGGAACTCTCATCCTAACTGGTCTCAGATGAGAGGAAGGGGTCTCGAGCTCTGCCTGGAAGACCGCGCTGGCCTCTTTGGTTGTGACTGGCAATCTTGTTGGGGTATCCTCTGTATCCCCAAGGTCCCTGAATGAGGAAAAAATAGATTTTAATTAATAAATCTGTTAGCTCTCATGAAGCCTGTGGCCATTCAGCCTGTTACTCAGGTGGCGTCAGTTGTCTGGGCCCAGAATGGGTTTGGCATTTAGCTTACTGGCCTGGGGGATATTAGGAAGTCACAGGCTTTCAAGTAGTTATCTGAAGCAGGGGTAAGGAGACTTCTATTGTTTAGGATTCAGAAACTGATTTACAAAGCAATCAAGAAGGGGAGGGGGGGATAGGAGAATTTTAGGATTCAGGCTAGGAGCAATCTTTAGCCTAGGATTCACAGGCTGATGAGAAGAGTAATCAAAGCCAGGGGCTAAGAAACTAAGAAACTAGGGAGAAGACTTAATGTTTCTATACTTAACATTTCTATAGGAAAGAAAACTTAAAAGTCTTTGGGGGGGGGGCGGGGCACTCTCTTGGCCAGTAGCAAAACTAACCAAAATTCGCTGTGTTTTTAAGAAAAAAAGTCATCAAGGTAGAGGCAGGGGCAGCTTGGAGGAAAAGCCTGTGGGGTGGGGAGGGGTAGGTGTGTGAACGCAGCTTTGTCCTCCTCCTCCTCCGCGCATGCACACTGCGGGGCTCCATCTCTCCTCTCCTGACTCTGTTTGCCTGTGCAACGCGGGCTGCCTGGAGACTCCAGCCCAGAAGGATGCTGCCCATGCTCTTGTCCACCTTCCCTCAGTATTCGAATCCTCGCGGGTCCGTGCAGCCGAGTGAGTGGAAAGGCTGCTGCAGGAGCCGGAGTCAGCCAGCTCCACCGACTTTTCCAGCCCCAGCAGGTCTCCAGGTCTGGTTTCTGCAGCCTGAACAGTGGCGTTGAGTTTGTGCCCCAGTTTCCCCCAACGACAAGATTTAACTACCAATAGGAAACGTCCCACCCCACGTTACCTGCACAGTAGGTAAGCTAGCCATTGCTAGTTAGTCTTGAGGGTGCTGCATGGGTTGCCAGAGAATAATTAAAAATATAGTTATATATATATATATTTTTTTTTTAAATTTTTTTTTTTAGCTGAGCCATCCTGCCACCTGTTGGCAGCTCAGCTTCTGCTGGACATCGAACCGCTGTTGCTCAGAGCTCGCACCCTTGAGCGAGCTCTTAACCAACTGAGCCACTTGGCCGGCCCCCAAAATATAGTAATATTAAAATGGAATGTCTGTGAGAAGTCTCAGAAGGGTCAGATAGTCTATATCCTCTTGTCAGGGACATTGTTAGACAAACTAGCAAAGTAACCCAAAGCTCAGCTGATGTTTACCACCTGTAGTGGAGATTACTCATGTATAGCCTGTCTTACTAAACATAAGCAATGCAGAGTTTAAAAGGGAACAAGAACACTGTTGGTCTGTGAGGGTTCCTAGCTCCTCCATGAACTGATTGGCTAAGACCGGACAAGGAGAGAGTCCATCCTTGAGCAGACTGATACGTTATCAGGGTAGGCAATTGCAATTACTTGCGGGGGTTCTTTAAAAAACCCTGTGATTTCAGCTGAGGAGCTTGTATGTCATGCTCATCTCCAGGTACAGGCTGCTCTTGTCTTTCTAATGCCACCTTCGGGTTGCACTACTTCTTTCATTGCAATTTCAGTGAACATACAGTTACAGCAGCTTAGATTGACTCAACAAAACACAAAATTCCTGTCCTCAAGGAGCTTCAATTTGCAGGAAAATACAGATAACAAATAAGATAAATAAGCAAAATATGGATCATGCTAAAGAGAAAATACAGAGTAAGGAAGGATAAGATAAAGAAAATGACCTAAAAAAAAAAAAAGAAGCCGTTTTGTGGCAATTCTAAACAATATTAGCGATAAAATATGCCTCCCCTGAAAAATCAGCTGTGAACAATTTCTGTGGTTAATGTTGAGTTTACTGGGTTGTGTAGGGGAGGAAAACTTTTTCCTCTTTCCTTCTAGGTTCTTTGGCTGGCCTAATCATTAAATTGACATGACAGATGAACAGGGGAAACCCAAATTTAATTTCGCAGGTACAGGAGCCCCACAAAGTCATGAGAGGCTCTCAGAAAGTCAGGCAGTTGAGGCTTATATGCCATTGCGAGCTAAGGAGAAGGGGGATGGGACCTGGAGCTTCAAAGGAGGAAGAAGACAACTCAAAGGAAGGTGGGAAGAGCAAATGTTTGGTAAACAAATATTTGTGAAGCCCTGCAGAGAAATCTTTCTGATATAAAACGTTATCTCTGGTATAGTTCTCTTTCTGGTACATGCCCTTTGTGTCTAAATTTTTTTTGGCAGTTAATGGGGAGGTAAAAAGCTCTTCCTGAATCTGCTGGGCTGTGATTACCTTCAGCTTAAAGTAATCCACTTACCAAAGTGACACATTCTGGGGCAGCCTGCCCTGAATTCCAAGAGTAGAAGTTTCAAATGAGCACATTTAAACTACTTATCCTTTAATACACATTGTAATGTAATTGGAAGTTAATTTGGAGAACTTCCAGTTTGACATGGACTCATCTATGTGTATTTGTTCACAGGATAAATTTGTGGAGGTTTGGTGTCTTCGGAGCTAGCTTAGGAGGCCTTTTCCAAGTCCTATGGCATTACATATTCCTTCATTTAACAGTAGACTTGAAATAAACAATGATAGCACAGGCATTGTGAGGACAAGAAAGAACTTGAATTACTTCAGATCTGTCATTGTCTATGACCACTTGGAGTTGCTTTCTGTGTTTAAAATTTAAAAGTGTGGAAGAGTGTGAATTGCAAGGTGCAGTATTTTTGTTTGGTAAGTGCATATTTTAGCTCATACATGAAATATTTTATCGAATTTGAATATCTTTAAAATTGAAATTTCTTTTTTAAAAATTGTACTTTATGTGTTTTAAAACTACAGAGCAAATCAAAATAATGAGTATTACTGATTATTGCATAATTATTACTTTTTGGCCTATAGAAGAAGGGAATGTTAAAAAATGATCCACTCTGATTGTCCTATGCTAGATATACTAGATGTGCCCCCGATTCCCCAAAATACTGCTGTTGGTTTCAACTAAAATACAACACATTAATCAGGATAGAGAGAAAATAGACTTTGTAACCAACTTTTTGTCTCCTTCCCCTTCCATAATAATTCAAGAAAAACAAATTAGGACATCCAAGTATTCTTTGATTTGTGACCTATAAGTATGCTTCATGGAGCAGAGACATTTGTTTCTTGACTTTCGCATCCTGAAATGTGTATATGTTTGTACAATGATAACTTCAGGTGGAGATGCCTTTTAAATATGGTATACATATTAAAGGGTATTTTAAATTTATTATCTGTCATCTTGTGGCAGAAAGGTCCTAATTGTAAAATAAGAATGTATTCTTGGCATTGAGTGGTACAATTTAGAGAGTAGGGGAAGATACTGTCACCACGTTTAAATAGTAAAATATTTTTTGGCAGCAGTAAGGGAAAGTTACCTTTGGAAATATAGTTTCTTCCATGAATGAGTTGTGAATCCCTGGATGTCTGGGTGTCCAAGAGTATTGTCTCAGATGGGTCAGGTTCTCACTTCTTAGGTGCCCTTGACCTCCTGGGCACACACTCATGGAGCCACTTGTGGTGATCACCTGCACTATTTAAATCCTTTCCTCTCTCCTTGTCACCCATCTGCTTTTTCGTCCTCCTCCTCTCATTTTTACTCCAAAGGTTAATAGTTAAATATCCTTGATACAGTCTCATAAATTAATTTGTGTAGAATACAACTCCACGATATTTGGCAAGTCATGGTATTTTGGCTTCTGTTTTCATTTCACTTGGATTAACACAATTAAAGAAACACAGAATGTAGGATTAAGATAAATGCATCTAACAAGGTTGGGGGCAATTATGCGTATGTTTTTGCAAAGCAATCTGACTTTAAAAGGTATTTGCTTTAGGACCTTGCCAAAATCAGGGATGAAGAACTTCTTGTAAAAACATACTTTTGATTGTAAGAAACAGTTTTATATATAAATATATATATTTATATCTTTAAAAAAATACTTTGATTCTCTAGGCTTAGCAGGGAATGGAACTTTCAAAGCATCAAAAGTTAATGATTAGTCAAAGGGTTTTTCTGCTATCTCCTTTATTTTTTGCCCCAAACCGTGTTAAGCAATATCTAGATGTTACTCTCATGAGTTTCGGGCATCTACAAATGAGATATTTCTTCATAAAATTTTGGAACCGTCCTGAACTCTTATTTACTTGGGCAAAAGTGGATACAAAGGAATTAGCCTTCAGCAGCCAGCTGAGCTCTGTGACCCTGAGTACATTTCTACTCCAAGGGGTAGCAGCGTTCATTCAGCCCCTTACCACCTCCCTCTAGAATAGAAAATGTTGGTGAGAAGACTTTCAGCTGTCTCTCTCTCCCCATTGGAGGCAAGTTCACCATGCAGATTTTTTTTTTGATAACTACCCTAACTGGCAAGGGTGCCCACATGTTGGACTGAGAGAAAATTCTGGGAGGCATTTTGCAAACATTCTGTAGTCTTTTCTTGTTGCAATATTTGTCTCCTGGGAAAGGACTTGCAGAGCCTTGTGGTAAGTTGCTTAATAGTAGTCATGACCTGTTAATTTCATTTTATTTTCTCCCTAGGAGAGAAGGGGAAAAATATCAGGGTCCCTAGGCTCATACAGGGGCATTGGACCAAAGGTCTCCCAGAACAGCAGTGTTTTATTCTAAAATTTAAAAAATTGGCTTACCAGAACAGGGATCTTGACCAGAGTCCATGGACCTTAGGGGAGCTCTTGCTGGGCTGCAGGATGCTGGAGACCCCCTCTAAGGAAAGTCTACACAGTCTTCTTTTGTATGTACATTTCATCAGGTTTTCAAAACCTTCTCTGTCTTTCTAAAATGATCTTTTTTTGAAGCATGCCAGAAGTGAAAGTTTGCTTCTCAAATTATATTAACATTAATTCTTAAGTGGGATGTAAAACTTACATGCCATTGCCTAATTCCATTTTTCAGAATGTTGAATAAAGCAAACTCACACTCAGGAGACAAGAGCCACACTAAAATATGATTGAGGGCTGCCCTGTTTTTGTTTTAGTGGAACTACCGGGGGTGCCAAAAAAATGTATACAAGTGGACACTTTGGTCAGCATTGCTCAAGCAGTAGTTCGCCATAATTAGAAGTGTTTGGATGCTGATGGTAACCACTTTGAGCACCTCTTGTAATTGCAGAAGTCAAACATAACTTGTATTTATCTTTTGTTATTGGTATATATTGAGTATTACAATTTTAATACAGTTTTCCTTTCTTAAAATGAGTATATATATTTTTAGCACCCTTTGTATATTGATTTCAAGAGCTTTGTACTGAAGCACACTGAAATACCCTTATTTGAAAAAGAAAGATATCTACTTTGTTTGTGTAAATGTATGGTAATGGACTGGCTAAGATTCTTGGTTTGTTAAATGCAATGAAAATTACTTATAATATTTGATGATATAAAAAAACATTTTAAAGGGTTGAGTTTTTAAGTCTGAAGACTCTATTTCTGAGTAGGGAAATTGGGGTCATGTTGTACTTTCTTTTATTGAGGTTCTCTATATTGCTTAGATAAATAAAAAAGATAAGCCACTTTATTCATGTAAGAGAAACCCTGTTTTAGACACTGTTAATATATTATAACACCATTTATAGCAATAATTGAACCACAAATAGTGATGAGAAAGATTCTGAAATACTAGATAATGGTGGACCTTTAAATAATAATTTCATAAAACTTGGGAAAATTGGCACTCAAAAATGATGAAAAACTGATGAAATGTCAGCTGAATGAAAGTTTGCTAGCTGATCTTTTTTGTAGGTTTACATATACCTTTTGAATACTTTTATGCAGGATTTAACTTGGTATCACCTCATTTTAGTGAAAGGATTTAGTCATTCCGAAAGCTTAATGAAAAGTGTTTCTATAATTCAGTACCATAGGTTGATTTCTATGTGGTTCCATAATAATAATACTGTAATACAGGATTCCCCAGCTAATCTGAAAGTAGAACGTTCCTATGAGAGTTTTTGTAAGACAAAATGGAGTAAAAACAACTGGATGCAGCAGTGGCCCTGGGCTCTTTAAGCTGCATGAGGGGTGTCAGGAGGATGGTCCTAAGAAAGAATTAATTCTCTCGTGGTGTGAGAAGAGAGATCTTAGAGTCAGAAAAAATGTTATAGAATTCCAGAAGTGCAGCTTTCATTGTCCTGTGCCGTCCAGAATTGATGCAGATTGAACCACTCTTCTATCCCTCACTCTTCAAAAAGCCTTTTTAGTGATATCTTCCCTTCAGAATGCATCTTTATTTTGTAATGGAAGTTGGCTCTTAGGCCATTTTTCATTTTTACTTTAAAGCTTAAAATGCAAAGAAAAAAATACATATCTAATCTAATCTGTCAGATTCTTCCAAGCCTGTCTGCCTCTCTCTGTCTCGCTCTCCGTCTCTCCCTCTCTCCCTCTCTCCCTTTCTCCCTCTCTCCCTCTCTCTCTCCCTCTCTCTCTCTTTCAATTTAGGTTAGAAAATGGTGGCAGTGACATATACATATCCCTAGCATATGTGTGCCCTGTTGCTCTCACATTCCTGCTTGACTTAAATATTCTCGACTGTCACCTATTCTTCCATCTCTAAACTCATTTGTTTTATTTTCACTGAATACTTTCTTTTGAATCTTAGTATTAAAAGCTATATCATGAGGAAAATGCTGAAAAGAAAACAGCAATAACACTACAGAGGGTGCCAAAAAAATGTATACACATTTTAGGAAAGGAAAAAAACTGTATTAACATTATACTGATGGTAACCACTTTGAACACCTCTTGTAATTGCAGAAATCAAATGTAACTTGTATTTGTCTTTTGTTATCGGTATATATTGAGTATTACAATTACAATTCTTAAAATGTGCATATATTATTTTGGCACCCTCTGTAATCGAGACTTGGAACCAAATTTCTTCAGTGTTTCTCCATCACTGGTTTTTGAAGGTCTCACTGTCCCTGCTTTTGATTATCTCTGTTAGTCACAGGCACATTCATATTTGTTTAGGGGCCTGGTTCCTGGGTCAATAATTACATTCCTTTAAAGAACTATATGACTTGTAACTATATGACTTCCTTACAGGAAGGGACTAAATGAGCCAGGAAATAAGGATTCCTAATCAATCTTTAAGTCGTGTTTCTGTCCTGTTAGTGAAATCAATTAAGTCCTCTTTGCATAATTCCTATCATAAATCTGGAGTCACCCATATCAAGCTTACTGAAGAGCAGTAAAGAGAATTGGTATAAATCTGTTTGAGGCAGACTAAATAATTAAATACCTTGCATTTAGCTATTGTATGTTTAGCTAACAATATTTACATTTAGAATGCTTTATTTTCTAAAAAACATCTGAAATTTCTTTTCTACATAACGTCATTATATTGAAATTTTATATCTCTTATAAACATAGCTTCAGAGTTTTTTCTTGTAATCTGCCAATCATGGAGAAATTCAGTGAGAGCCTAAGAAACTAGGTATGATCACCTATCCTTGAGTTCTTCTTATTTCCAGCATAATATTTTATTAATTTTTTGTGCTCCATAAAATATCCATGATGTCTATTTCTGAAATCTTGGCTTTTCTATGTTGCATAATTGTGTGATTTCTAACTGGTACTCTCTTGTTCATCCATTTGCAAATATTTACCTTTATTCTGTTCAAATTGAACATCCTGGACTTATTAACACATCAAAATACTACATATTTCTTTGGCTGTTTAAATAATTATTATTGCTCTCTGAAATGATTGTTTATAATTTAATTTTTCAATTAGGCTTACCTTTTAAGTAATAAAATAAAGCTAGTTTCATTAAAATATATTACTTGACCAAATATTTTTAGGAAGTCAGAGGTGTTTCCTGTGAGTGTTCGTGTGTGTGTGTGTGTGTGTGTGTGTGTGTGTATATGTGTGCCAGTAAATGTTTAGCTGGCTCACTCAGTTATTCACAGTACAATGTACTTAGCCATCTGGAGAGAACCAACCAAGAATAACAGGGCATCGATCTTAGAGCTAGAGAAAATACTGGATCATAAAGAGGGGGTTCTTCGGAGAGGAGCCGGGGTAGATGGAGTAGCTGTACCAAAAAGACTCAGCTACCTATTCATTTTATTGTTTGAAGGACTGTGCCAAGATTCTAGATTCCATCTTGATGTGGGCCGGTGGACAGATATAGCAATTTATAATGCATTCTAATAAAGCAACATAGCACTGAGAAAAAAACATGGATCTCAGAGTCAGAAACACCAGCTTTAGCTCCTACCTTCATGGCATAATAGTTGTGCAACCCTGGGAAAATTTCTTATTCTCTAGTTTCCTCTATAAGGAATACAACAATATCCTCCATGTAGGGTTGCTAGATGGTTACAGGTAACATGAGTCAAACACAGCATCTGGCCTACAGGAAGTGTGCAGTCACTGAAAGTGGTTGCTATATTTCTCTTCATTTCTGTGACCCCATTCTTTTGGGTTGCTCTTTCCTTCTTGGAAAACCTTTTCTTGGGCTCTTTGCCTTAAACATGGGTACTCCCTGGGATTTCTTTCCACAAAATGTCTTCTGTTCTCTTTCTGCACGCTCTCTCCAGCAATCTCATCCATCACCATCACTTCTGCCATCACCTTAGCAGTGACTTCCTCATCTGAGTCACTGTTTAGCTTTCCTCCTGGGCTCCAAATCCAACTTAGTAGTAATCTCTGCTTGAATATGCCATATGTACCTCAGACTGCACATGTCCAGAATTGAACTCATCATCTTTCTTGTCATAGACTCCTTGTTTTTTTGCCTCTCTTACCTTGGTTAAAGTAGCACCGTACTTTTACTCTCTTAAACCAGAACCCTGAGGGTCATCCTGAACATTCACTACTATTTTTATACCCAAATATGTCCTCCATTCCTGTCAATTTTGCCCCTTACATATCTCTTCATCCCCACTACCTTAGCTCAGGTCCCCATTCTTTCTCTTCTATGAACTAACTTTCTCTGTTTTCAGCATGTCTCCAGACTATCCTATGTGAAGCCAAGAGAATAATTTTTTTCTTTTTGATATGACTTTACTTACAAATTTTTATTACCCCCAAATGACTATTCATTGTAAAAAGATCAGAAAATACAGATGTATAAAAATAAGAAATTAAAAAATGACTGTAATCCACCAGCCAGATGACACAACTGCTAAATATTTTATATACATTCTTTCAGACTAATTTAAACATGAAAATAACAGAATGCTATATGAGATTGAACCCTAGTAGTTTTTAAATCCTTGATGAGGTGACACTGAAAAGAAACCAAACTTAGATTTGCAGTCTGACCTGCACTGGGCAACCAATGGTGCATCCGCTGTGCTGATATTTTCAAATGAGACCATCGGTTGGTGATGGATTGTTGGCTGGTTTATTTTAGAGGACCATATGATAAATCACATACGTTTGTTGAGGTTATGGTTTCTCCTGAAGGAAATAGATGTCCTTGCTGTTTGTCAGCCTAGGAGTGGTCAATCTTGGGGCATAAAACTTGGAAGGCAAGCTGAGGTGAGGTAAGAGGTTTTTCTCTTTTTAACACCAGAAGTTCCTATAGTCTAAACACTGAAGAACAGGACCCCAGGGCATTTCCAGTGAAGGAACAGCTGTGGCTACATGGATGAGGCTGGGAGCAAACGGGCCTTATGAGGGACTAAGGATCTGCTGAGGGCATGAGCAGTAGAAATCCTGAGTTATTCTGAACACCAGGCTTCCCTCCAGTATTCCCAAAACTACAGTGAGACTCCATGGAAGTCACAGTCTGCTTCCTGAGGAACGGTGGGGAAATAAGGGAAAGGGTCCGTTTGAGACTTGAGACAAAATTAAATGACTAGTAAATACAGCTAGACAGTGCCAGGATATCCAGTAAGTAAATGTACTTAAAATATACCTGGTATCTGGTCAGTAATTTAAATTCAGTAGTGACAGAAAGTGAGTAAATTGTGGCAGACAATGGCAGCTTTTCAGCACTATGGACTTCATTTACTTGCATTGCGAGTTTAATAATCCTATGTGTGGCAATAACTTAACCGAATGACCTTTAAAAGGTAAAATCTTCTCTAGGTGTTTGATTTCTAGCTAGATAATAAGCCTCTGAGAAAACAACCCTTGGTAAATAATAGGTGGCCATATTTATCCATTTGATTTCATTGTTCTGAGGCTCTTCATTGTTGACTGTTACTCACCGGTTTTGTAGAGTTGAGGGAGTTTCTGGGGTGAGTAGCTCCCACACCATATTTCCATGTTGCCTTCAATGATAATGTTGCTATGGCACTTGTATGATCTATTATGTTTTTTAAATTTTATTTATTTATTTATTTATTTATTTATTTATTTATTTATTTATTTTTTATTGGGGAATTGGAGGGATGGGAACAGTGCTGGGGAATTGGGGGGAAGGGGAACAGACACGTTGCTGTCGTTTTTGTTCTTCAGTCTAGTTGTGGAGGACGTCGCTTC
>NW_017732801.1:86386-89029 GCF_001890085.2 Hipposideros armiger | reverse complement strand
CATCCTAATTGCCTGGAAAGTACTCTGAGTTTCTGATTCAGTAGGTCTGGGGAGGGGCCAAGAACTCACCTTTCTAACAAGTTTTTTGGTGATGCTGATGCTTCTGTTCTGGGACCCTAAGTGGAGAACCACTGATGGAAACATTCAGAGGGATGCTTTTCATAGGGCTTGTCTGGATATCAGGATGTTTCTGTGGCCAGGAGACCCAGACAAGGGTCCCTCAGGGATGTTCCAGTGTTACGCCCTTTGATCTTATAGCTCCATTTAATTTTCATGACCTTTGGAATTCTGGCCCAGGAGATGGGGAGAGGGCTGAAGCCATTAGCCCTAAAGCAGCAATAGGAGTGTAGGCAGGAGTAGAAGAGTTTGTGAGTTTAGGTTTGTACAAGTTGCAGAGATCCAGCTGGAGTTGTTCTAAAGGCAAGTAGAAATTATGGAGCAAGCATAGGGCTGTAGAGAGAAGGGAAACTAATAACTTACTGATGACCTAGTGATAGATGCCTTCATTGCCTCATTTCATTTAATCCCGACAAGTCTCCAGGCGGTAGGCAACAATATTCTTATTTTTACAGATGAGCAAGGAAACTCAGATTCAGAAAGGTTAAGTAACTTGTAATCAGCTAGGGCCCAAATGTGAATCCAGTTGGTCTGTTTCTGAACTCTGTGTTATATCTGTGGATGAGAGTTTGAGAAGGGAAGGTAGGCATAGTGTCATATACTGCAAAGGGATCAGGTAGGATAAAGTCTGAGAAAAGGCCAGTTAGATTTGCTGTCTGAAAAGAAAACTTTTAGTATTTTGGTTGGGGACGTAAGTCCCCCATCTGCAGAGGGCAAGGTAGGAGAGTCAATAAGTGAAGATTCACTTTTTGAAAAGATTGGTTTTAAAAGGAAAAAGACCTTAATTCTCAAAGAGAATTCACATAGGCACCTGTTAAAGACTGAATGTTTGTGTCCCACCACATTTATATGTTGAAACCCTAACCCCTAATGTGATGGTATTTGGAGGTGGGGTCTTGAGGAAGTAATTAGGTTTTAATTAGGTTACAAAGGCAGGACCCTCATGGTGGGATTGGTGCCTTTGTGACAAAAGGAATAGCGATCTCTCTCTTTTTCCATGTACATGCACCCAGAAAAGGGAATGTGAGCACCCAGCAAGAAGGTGGCTGTCTACAAGCCAGGAAGGAGACCCTCACCAGAAACAGACCACACTGGTACTCTGATTTCAGACTTCCAGCCTCCAGAACTGAGAAAATAAATGTCTGTTGTTTAAGCCACCCAGTTTTTAGTATTTTGTTTATAGCCACCCAAGTTGATTGAGACAGCACCCCTGCAAATTGGGGGGTTGTCTATTCAGGCACGTCCATTAAAAGGTTGCTCCAAGGTTTTCGAATACATTGAATTGGTGGTGCCTCTTGATGTTTTTTCCCATCCCCACTTCTGTTGGAACACTTACAAACAAGCAGGGTATTCCAGTCTTGGCAGGATTCTCCTGCCAAATGTGCTTAATTATGTAACTGGGTGAGGTGTGCATTGCCACTTGCATAAGAACTGGTTTTTCTGTCATTTATCAAGCTGGATTGGGCTACTTTTGCTTGTGTGCCTGAGATACCTGGGGTGGTGAAGGTGGTGTTAAAAGCATTACTTGAATGGCTTTCAGGCCTAGTTGGAGCTTTAGAGCTGATGAGCTCAAGTTCTTAACAACCACTAAGGAAATCAACTCTATTATATTATAGGTCTGAAGTGTTTAGAGAGCTATCCCAAAATAAATGACTTAGCAAGTTATTGATTCATATGGGTCAGTCCATTCATATACAAGATAGTGTAAAATATTATTTCATTTCTGCTATGAACTTATTATTTTATATTTTGATTTTGAAGTTACAGTGGAGATAACTTATAAATGACTACAGCCTTTTTTGGTACAGCATGACTAAAAAACGTTTTAGTTGATTTGTTACCAAACTCCCAAATATTTAACAGATAGAGCTAAGAGAATGAACAGCATATTAAACATGAAGCTAGTGTGACTCAAATTTTTTTTAGAATGAGGCAGAATATAAAATAACCAATGCAATACAGAGATACTAATTAGTATCTAAGAGAAAGTTATATTGCTGACATCACGTGACTTCTATGAATTAAAATAGGTTTTAGAGATGATTTATAAGTGTTTCTTTCATCTGAAGCGTATCTAGCTAAGTTTCCAAAACTGCTAGGAATTCACCCTGAGGGTAAGCAAGAAGTCTGTGTGAAGCCACACTCTTCAGTAACACGAGGACTCGAGAGTAGACACTGAACTTTCCCAAAAGTCAGCCCTGTGTGTTACGTGAAATTTAACAGCTAGCCACACAAGATTAGAGAACCATCAGCAAATATCTGTATATCTATATCTATGTCTATATCTATATCTATATCTGTATCATCATGCATATCTATCATCTATCTCTACTTATCTATATCTATATAGATATCTAACTATATAGGTATATATAATCTTTTACAGGCCAATGGTAGCACTATTTTTCTCTTTGTAAGCCACCTGAAAAAAATCACAAATGTTAGAACATTGCTTTGTGTTACACACTGACATGTGAATTATACCCTGACCACCTAAGCATACAAATATACATACATACATACATA
>NW_017732801.1:77971-85026 GCF_001890085.2 Hipposideros armiger | reverse complement strand
TATATATATATATATATATATATATATATATATATATATATGTAAATTGCATAGTGTGTTTGATACATATTTTAAGTGAAAACGTCCCTTTTTTTGTGAGAGAAGCTCATAGATACTCTTGAGCAAATTCATTTAAAATGTCTGTTTCCATGTTCTCATTCTGGTTTGGGGACCTAGAAGATTTAAGTCATATTAAAAAGGACAAAACAAGGACATTTTCTTAATGCAATTAATATCTTCATCCTGGTTTTTTAGGCTTGATTACTGTCAGGGAGCTTTAATGGTGATGCTAAAATCTAAAATATTTCATATATGCATGTAAAATGATTTAAAGTTAGTAAGGGTTCGTTTACTAATAAGCCAAGCTGTTGTAGACATGACTTACTCTTTTCCCCAGAGCTTCACAGGGCTCAGAAATGGGAACCAGCCCGTTCATCCCTCAGCATGATTTAGAAATTATTTCAAGGTTTCATTTTAAATAGTGTGGGCATTTGCATCTCTTATTAGTTATTTGTTTAAATTATGCAGTATCATAGACCTATAAAAAGTATAGATGACAGTAAAATGAACACTCAGCATACTGGTCACCTGGTGTAAGAAGATCACAAACACAATTAAAGTCCATTTGGAACCCTACCACCCTCCTCCTTTCCAAGTTTTAATGCCGATCTGATGAGTATGAAATAGTATATATCTTACTGTTTTAATGAGCACTTCCCTGAATGCTAATGAAGTCGAGCAACTTTTTATATGTTTATTGGCCATTCAGGTTTTCTGCTCTGAGAATTAGGTTGTTATATCTTTTTGCTCATTTTAAAAAAAGGTTATTTATGTTCTTACTGATTTATACTTCTTTATAATATTTTTCCACAAATAATATTTTTTCTCCCAGTCTGCGGTTTTTTATTTTTAAATGTCATCTTTTAATTAACAAATAATTTGTTAATTATCTTAAATGTTTTTTGTTTAATAAAGCTTTTTATATCTTGGTATCATAAAGCTATCTATGTTCCAGTTTTGTCCCGTAAATGTTTAAAAAATTTTTCCCCCATTTAGCTTTTAATTTATCTGCAATTTAATTTTATAAATTGTGTGAGATAGAGATCTAATTTTATTTTACTTTTGCATACCAATTATTCTAGTATAACTTATTGAATGGAATTTTCTACACTGGGGATGGGTGAATTTTTAATGCTTTTGAGTTTATTTTGCCTCTTGAAACTAATGGATCAGGTTATTACCAATTCTCGGAACACTTAAGAATTTCTGAATATTTTCTTTCCTGCATTATTTTTTGTATGTTTTTTTAAATTATTGTTTTATTTTTCAATTATAGTTGACATACAATATTAGTTTCAGGTGTACAGCATAGCGATTGGACACTAATATAACTTACGAAGTGATCCCCCTGATAAATCTAGTACCCATCTGACCCCATTCATAGTGATTACAATATTATTGACTCTATTCCCTATGTTATATTTTACATCCCCATGACTATATTGCAATTACAAATTTATTCTTCTTAATCCCTTCATTTTTTTCGCTCACTTGCCAACCCCCCTCCCATCTGGCAACCATCAATGTTTCTTTGAGTCCATTTCTGTTTTGTTTGTTCATTTATTTTGTTCTTCAGATTGCACATATAAGTGAAATCATATGGCATTTGCCTTTCTCTGTCTGACTTACTCTACTCAGCATAATACTACTAGGTCCATCTATGTTGTTGCAGATGGCAAGATTTTATTCTTTTTCAATGGATGAGTAATATTCCATTGTATATATGTACCACCTCTTCTTTATCCATTCATCCACTGACACCCCAGTTGCCTCTATATCTATACCTTGCATCTATAGCTATTGTAAATAATGCTGCAATGAACATATGGATGCACATGTCCCTTCAAAGTAGTGTTTGGGGTTTCTTTGGATAAATACCCAGAAGTGGGATTACTGGTTCTTTCTTTGTCTCCTGTTACAGCCTTTGATTTAAAGTCTATTTTATTAGGTATAAATATTGCTACCCCAGCTTTTTGTTTGTTTATTTCCATTTTCATGAAATATCTTTTTCCATCCCTTTACTTTCAGTCTCTGTCTGTCTTTTGATCTGAAATAAGTCTCTTGTTGGGTCTTGTTTTCTTATCCATTCAGTCATCCTATTTTTTTATTGTAGCACTGAATCATTTACATATAAAGTAATTATTGATAGCTAGGTTATTCCCATTTTATTATTCATATTTTGTTCTTCTTTGTTTTCTTTTTCTTCTTCCATTTCTTGTAATACTGGTTTGGTGTTGAATACCTTTAGCTTTTTCTTGTCTGGGAAGCTCTTTATCTGTCCTTTGATTCTAAATGATAGGTTTGCTTGGTAGAGTAATCTTGGTTGCAGGTCCTTGCTTTTCATCACTTGGAATATTTCCTGCTAATCTCTTCTGGCCTGCAAAGTTTCTGTTGAGAAATCAGCTGACAGTCTTGTGGGAGCTCATTTGTAGGTAATTAACTGTTTTTGTCTTGCTGCTTTTAAGAGTCTCTCTCTGTCTTAAACCTTTGGTATTTTAATTATGACGTGTCTTGGTGTGGGCCTCCTTGGTTCATCTTATTTGGGACTTCCTGTGCTTTCTGGGCTTGTATGTCTATTTCCTTAGCCAAGTTAGGGAAGTTTTTAGTTATCATTTCTTCAAATAGGTTTTCAATTCCTTGCTCTTTTCTCCTCCTGGTATCCCAATGATGCAAATGTTGGTATGCTTGATGTTGTCCTACAGGCCCCTTAAACTATCATCATTTTTTAAAAAAATTCTTTTTTCTTTTTGCTGTTCTGGTTGGGTGTTCTCTGCTACCTTATCTTCTAAATCGCTGTTTTGATCCTTTGCTTTATCTAATCTACTGTTGATTCCCTTTAATGTATTCTTTATTTCAGTTATTGTAGTCTTTATTTCTGACTGGTTCTTTTTTTTATGTTTTCTGTCTCCATTTTTATGTTTTCTATTTCTTTGTTGAAGTTCTCCCTAAGATCATTGAGCATCCTTATAACCAATGTTTTGGACTCTGTGTCTGGTAGATTGCTTGTCTCTATTTAGTTAGTTTTTTATCTGGAGCTTTGCTCTGTTCTTTCATTTAGGACATGTTTCTTTGTCTCCCCATTTTGGCTGCTTCCTCGTGTTTCTGTGTATTAGGCAGGGCTGCTATGCTTGCTGGTCTTAGTAGAGTGGCCATATGTAGAGGTGTTTTGTGGGGCCCAATGGCACAATCTCCCTGGTCTCCAGCACCAGGTGCTCTGGGTATGTCCCTTGTATAGGTGTGGGTGCCCTCCTGTTGTAGTTGAGCCTTGGTTGCTGTTTGCACGTCAGTGGGAGGGATTGTCCCTTGGGCTGATTGGTTGTGAGGACTGTCTGTGACTGATTGGTTGTGAGGACTGGCCATGACTATAGTGGAGAGGTGCTATTGTACAGGGATGACCCTATGCAACAGGATTCACTTTAGCAGGTCTCTGTTGCCTGCTCTTTTGGTGTGTCACCATGGAGGTAGCTGGATGGTGCTATGGTTTGGTCCGAAGCTGGCCACCAGGTGTGCTGGCCCTAGGGCCTCTTGAGAGGGGACCCACTGCAGCCTATCCCCAGCCCAGGGCCACCTGGCATGAGCCACCTAGCAATCCACAGATGGCAGCCACCTATGCTGGGCTTAGAAGTGTCTCAAGAGGCCAAGCCTCAAATTGAGGCTGGCTGCTGCTAGTGTTGGGCTTGGGGATGCTCAGCAAGAGGTATGGGGCATAGTGCAGCCAGGTGGTGCTTGTTTGGGTTTTGTGAACCTTTGAAGGATTTTAGAAAAGTTTGCAGCATGAGCCAAGACAGGCCAGTTGTATGGAAAAGCCACTGGATGGGGCTTGGGTGGGCTTGCAAGTTGGTTTGGCAGGGTCTCAGGGAATTACCAAGGTGGGGTGAATGATGTTAGCCAGGTTGATGGCAACTTGGATGACTGTATCTGCACCCAAGAGTGGGGAGGGCTCAACCAAGCAATAATGGATTCTGCCAGTAATTCTGTCTGGGAGGAAGCTGCCCCTCCATCCCTCGTTCTGAAGCTAGACAATTCATTTTTTTCCATATGTGTTCCTGGCACCTTTCGAGCTGCTGCCCCTGCACTGGAGCACAAAATGAGTCAGTCTGTGTTTGAGCCCTTTAAGAGGAATTCAAGGGACTCCAGCAGGTCTCTGTCTCAATCAGCCACAATTTCCTCTGGCTTTCACACACAGAAGTTGTGGAGACTTCTCTTCCTGGCACTGGAAACCTGGGCTGTGGAGACTGGTGTGGGGCTGGCCCCCCCATTCCTCCAGAGGGACCTCTGCAGCCAAGTTATCTCTCCCAATTTTTAACTGTCACACACAGGTGTGGGACCAGCATGTTAAGTATCTCTGCCCCTCCTACCAGTCTCAGGGTGGCTTCTTCTGTATGTCATTAGTTATAGGGCTTCTGTTCAGCTAGACTTCAGGTGATTCTCAATGATACTTGTTCTGTAGTTCAGTCATGAGAGGAGGCAAGCACAGTATTTACTTACTCTGTTGGAAAATCTTTCCTGCATTATTTTTATTCTCTTTTTCTGGAACTCATATTAGAACTATGTTCAACCTTCTAATTCTATCTTCCATGTTTCTTGACTTCTTTTTTATATTTTTCATATCCTTTATTGTGTTTTGCCTTCTGTGCAATTTCCTCAGACTTAAGTTCTTTCTTACTAATTTTTTCTTCAAGTATATGCTGCTTAACATTTCCATTAAGTTTTAATATAAATGACTATATTTTGTTAATATAACTTGCATTTTATTCTTTTTCAAATCTATATTACCTTTTGTATAGTGCCATTATTTTTTCCTGTGTTCAATTTTTCTTTTTTTAAAAGATTTTATGAAGAAAGTTATAAAATTTATTGAAATAAAAAAGAGCTAAAAGGAGAAATGTACCATTTTATGGATAATAAGTAAACATTTAATACCATTTCAACAACAACAAAAAACAAATGGAATTTTTCATGGCACATGACAAGCTGATTCTAAAATTTATGTGAAAATGAAGGGCCAAGAATAGACCAAGACTCTAGAAAGAAGAATCAGAACAGGAGACATACCCTATTATATATATCCAAGTTTTCAAAACTTGTTACAGAGCTGTAATAATTAAGATGCATTGTTATTGGCACAGAAAAAGACAGCTGAAACAAAACAAATAAAAAAGTGGAGAACCCAGAAACAACATGTAAATGTATCAATTTGCCAAATGACAGAGATGACATTAAAAATTAGTGGGGAAAGAATGGCGTACTCAAGAAATGGTGTAAGCCTAAGATATATTCCTGATAATTCAGCATCTCCACTTGATATCTAACTTAGAGAAACTCTTATATGTGTATGTCAAGAGGTATGTATGTACAAGAATAGTCAAGGGGGAGCACCCTTCTAGTAGTTTGATGGGATGCTGCCCAATTCATGAAAGACTTAATAAAGCCAATTAGATCTTAAGAAAAAAAAAAGAATAGTCAAGGAGTCAATGTTTCTAATAGAATATAGACATAAATGAATTAATGAGTGAATTAATGAAAACAACCAAAATGTTCATCAACAAAGAATATATAAACAGATTGTGACATATTCTTACAATGGGGTAATAAATAGTTAAATGAATTATTTACAGCTGTAAATACCAATATGACAATTCTTTTGTTTTTTTTCAGCATACTTGATTCTTGTCTCTGATAATTTTGTTGTCTGGAGTTCTTCTGCAATGTGTTGAGTAGGTTGATTTTCAGTATGATTTCCTTGTTTATTTGTAAATTTTGATTGTAAAATCATCTTAAGTNGGGCCTGCAAATGGCAACTTCCTAGTTTTTCCACAGTGAGGTTCGTTTTGTGACCTGAATATTTTAAAAAAGTCATAGAAGATCAAGTTATCACATATGTCATTCAATGCAAGCACAAAAACACTTCCATGAAAAAATTTCAGTGCTCTTTGAATGGTCCTCACCTCTGCTCTTAATATATCAGATAATTGAGAACATTATGTTTTACACACTTTATAGTTGACATTTGGTTGGTTACTCTTCTTGATGTTTTTGGTAGTTTTATTGTCTGATTATTACTTATTGTTGACATTTGTTATTAATGAATGACTATCCAGAAAAATTATATCAACTTCATGCAGGATTTGAAAAACACTAGACAATGTGCTTGCTATTAAGGAATATTTAATTAAAAAAATGTTATTTTAGGAAACACAACTTTTTAATGTAACTTATCCTATCTATCTTTTACCACCATCTCTGAGCTCTTATTTCTTCTCTTGAATTGCTGGCTCTTAGAAAGTAGAACATTATTTTGCTCACTCTTGTGTTTTTTCCAATTCCACATGCTTCGCACAAAGGAAGCATATAATAAGTGCTTGGTTTGATGTCATGGATTTTAGAAAAACCCTGTGATATAATCAATTAAGCAAATCATTGACCCACTTGTTATTCAGCAAGAGAGGTAAAGTTAATTGCCGATGGTCATATAGCTAACCAGTGGTAGGGCCTGGATTCAAACTCAGGCAGTTTGGTTCTAGAATTCCTCAGATATGTCAGGTGTATGAATGAAGACATCTGTTTCTCTCTCCCCTCCCCCACAACTGATACTGTCTCCCTTTCCCTTAGGAGTCCTGAGTTTTACCCGGGTATCCATCCATACCTCCTGCCTGCAGCCCATTTGCTGGGAGGAGCTGATTTCATTTTTGACCACTGGGGTGGGGCATGCAGTTTGGCGGGTTAATGGCGGGTTCCCATGCCCTGGCCAGAGCTGTTGCATCAGGAGACGGCAATGAGTCTGCAAACCACGTTTGCTGAGGAATTTGTGGGATATCAGTGTCCTCTCTCTTCTGGGAAATGTTTGAGTAACCGCTTTATTCCCCTATCCTTAGATATGAATAGAAACATAGCCCAAGCAGTTTGGACAGCCAAAATAGGACCACTGGAAGTGAAGCGACATTGCCAAGGGCAGACAGATGCAAAAGTAAACCTGGTCCTGGATGACACTGATG
>NW_017732801.1:65784-69486 GCF_001890085.2 Hipposideros armiger | reverse complement strand
CCCCCCTGCCTGTGTTACCATGGGAACCATTTTCTTACTACATTGTGCTGGACATTGTGGGAGATTAAAAAAACAAAACAACACACTGCGACTTGATTAAAATGAACCCTGTCCTCAAGGAAATTAGGGTTCAGCCAGGGGAGATAGAAAAACTAACAGGTTTAAGAGGCTATTAATCAATGTAGAACAATTTTCTGAAGAAAACTGAAGTACCAGAAAACCCTCCTGTAACCTGATAAAAAAGGGTCCAAAACTTCCACTAGTGTAAATATGGGGTCAACATTATTGCAAAATAAAGAAAAGAATGAGGTGGGCCTGTGTAGCTGATGGACCAGGAGGTCCACGCCTGACCATGTCATTTAAATCCCTCCTGGTCCCAGATGCAATTTGGTACCACTCGATGGCTCTTGTGTCCTCTGGTTAAATATCACTGGGGATGATTCTGGGTCTTGGGTCTGGCTGGACTTTCAGGACAGCTTCAGGGATTCCAGAAATCTCTGGGTCCCTTGGTGCCAATTTCTTCAGCCCCCTGCAAGGATATTGGATGGAGAGGGATTTGTGGGGGTATGGGCGTGCTCCCTTCATACCCCTATTTCCTGAGACAGGGTTGCCTACAGTCTCTGCCCCCTCATCCCACATGTCTTCCCTCTAGAAAATGAGAACTCTGCCTGCCCTGCTCCATTTGAAAAGTGGGATTGGCACAGAGGAAGGCACTTGCCAAATTCCAATTGCCTTATATCTTATCTGAATTTAAATTATCCTGGGGCATGGTTGTGAAGGGATTTTTCTGCAATAACATTCTCTTTGAGTTAAAAGAAATAAAAGTACTGCCCTGAGGGGAAAGAATTAAGATATAATTATTGTATAAGGGTGATATGTATGAATAATGATAACTAAGGATTATTGAATCTTTACTATATGCCAGACATTGTTCTAAGCATTGTATTGTGTTATCTCATTTATTCCTCACAGTGGCCCAGTGATGTCTGCACTATTATTATCTCCATTTTAGACATGTGGAAATTTTAGGTATAGAAAGATAAAGTAATTTGCCCAAGAGCACGTAGTACTAAGTGGCAAAGTTGGGGATATAAACTCAGCCAATCTTATTCCAGAGACCATATTTTTAACCACAGTGTTATTTTAAAGTGAGAGCGTAAAGATTGACATTNTCCACATTCATCTTTGCCTTGTTAACTTTTAAGGAGCTTTTTATTTGTTGTTCCAAGAATGTCAGCTTCTTTGTATCCTGCTTTCTTAAATTGCCATATGTTTTTAAAGAGTTTTTTTGTGTTTTTTTTTTCAAATCAGAATTAGCACAAAGAAATGATAGATTTGTCCTCCTTGAATGCACCACGCTTCCTAGTTGGTATAATTGCTAAGCCATAATATGAAATTAGCAGTAAAATTATTCTCTCTTTTGAATGATCCTGTTTTTGTGACCTCTGACTTCCCCCCATCTCACCTGTGCTTTCATTAGTTGAGCAGAAAAGAGGCTGTTTTCACAAGTGGTTCCTGGAGCAAAGGTGTCCAGAGAGACATTTAGAGGAACGAAGAGTGTCAGCCTGAGAGCAGATGAGACCTTTAAGGAGTGACTGAGCAGAATCAAAATGAAATAGGCGCTAAGGGAGGAGATGCTTCCATGATACATAAGGCATCAGGGAGATCTGTGAGGGAATGAAGTAACTGAGGGAGGATTCATCTCTGAGCATATGGTGAATGTCTATTATTTTGCCTTTTATTTGTTCTTGTAATACCATGTTTTTGGACAGAATGTGTCATCATGGGGTAGACATGTTTCCTAGGCTGGGTCAATCAGAGAATTTCCTCAGGGATTTTGAACTTGGGACCAGTGACAAGAGCCTGATCTCTTTCTTCTCTGGGTTGAAACCTGGGAGCTGTGAATTGTGATGCCGCCTCCTACTATGTGGGAGAAATCAGTACACGAGATAAGACATGGAAGCCAATGAGAGTTGGAAGCCAATGAGAGATGGAAGCCAAGATGCAGACAAGGGCAGAGGTGCAGGACAGGGAGAGTGAACCAAGCTTCTTGGAACCAATACACCTCTTGTTTTGCTTCAACCAGTTTGACTTGGGTTTCTGTCACTTGCAACCCAGGAATCCTGATTAGTACAGAGCAGAAGCTGCCTGCACACAGCCAAGTGTATCGGTGAACAGAACATGCTGAGAGGTGAGGGAAAAGAGTAGATCCCGGAGCTCTGAGAATCAGGTAGATAAGGATCAGGAGAGCACACCAAGACCTGGTATTGACCAAGACAGGGTAGNATATATATATATATATATATATATATATATATATATATATATATATATAAACTCTAACCTTCTGTGTCTCAGTTTGCTCATCTGTAAAATGGGGATAATGGTAGTACCTGCCTTTTAGAGTATAATGCATGTACAGGCCTTAGAACTATGCCTGCCACAGACTTCCAATAGCCACATCATCACACCATGTTTGGCCTAGTGTGCTGGGGGAGTCAGGAGCTGGGAAGCACCCATTGTTATCAGCAGCCTTGCTGATGGCTTTATGATTTTACTGTAATTGGACAAGTTACTTGGCTTCCCTAGGTCTCCATTCCCTCCTTATGGAAAATAAGGGTGCTAGGCGAAATCTCTAAACCCCTTCAAGCTGTGATGTCATATTTGACTGATGTGACCCCAGTCACGAAGAAGTTGACTAAGTCTAGGGCTATTTATTATTATATATTAATATATTATATATTATTATATTTCTTACATACCGATCACAAAAGTAATTTGACAGAAACCCCTCTTACTCAATAACAATCTCAAAGAGATTGACTAGTGATCTGGAAGCCACTATCACAGATGACTTTCCCTTGGGCTCCAAACCCTCTAGTCTGACCTCCCCACACCTTCACTTTACTTGAAGCAAACTTTGCTGTTAATTCACTTCCTGGAGCTCTCAGAGTTGAAACCAGTTCATCAGAAAAATTCCTGTGCTCACAAATTCCTGGAGTTGGAAGATTTTGATTCAACATGGGAGGATCAGACTGACCAAGGTGAGACTGTTCTAAATAAGTGTGTCTACGAGTCTTTCATCATTGGCAATTGCTGATGTAATAACTGTTCAATAATACTTCGAATAGGGTCATTTTCCAGACCATGATAATACTTCTATTGATCATGATAATACTTCTCTCGGCAGCTAGCAACAGTGGAGAGAGGGCATGCGAAGAAAATTACAAATATGGGATGATGATATTGCTGTGAAATTGCAAAATTGGATTTCTGATGTATTTTAGGGATCGCAAAATGACCAGCAAGAAAGGTTAATGCTGACTCTATCAGTGCCTGGGAAACTGTAGAACTAGTATAAGGAGCTCATGGATATTATGTTTGACATGGATGGGATTTGCTCCCTCTATATTTCTAGCAGTCAGTCATTTAAGCATCCAGATATTATATGTATGGAGAACGTGAACTTGTAATGTTTGGATCAAAGGTCTTGTAAATTGTTTGGTAAACTTCTTGTGGATAGGGATTATTTAATGCACTTTGTCTTACCCCAAGTACCCAACTTCATTATATTCATAATAGAGGTTCAGCTGCATTTTGAGATGAAGACTATATATATATATATATATATATATATATATATATATATATATGTAAATTGCATAGTGTGTTTGGTAAACTTCTTGTGGATAGGGATTATTT
>NW_017732801.1:46911-59563 GCF_001890085.2 Hipposideros armiger | reverse complement strand
CAATTGCCTGTAGAATTTTTAACCAGTGGCTAAAGTACTTATGTAACTTCCTCAGGAGTATCTATCTATCCAATTGTGGCTTGAGAGCCAAATCAGCTCAGCTGCTTGTTTTTGTAAATAAAGTTTTATTGGAACATAACAATGCTCATTTGTTTGCCTATAGTCTATGATTGCTTTTGCTTCACAGCCCCCATATGGAATAGTGCTGATTTAGGACAAAGGGAAAAGAGAGAAGGTGAAATCAGGACAGCTCTTAAAACTTCTCTTGGAAGTGACACATGTCACTTCCACTCATGTTTCATTGGCTGAGCAAGTCCCAAGGCCAAATCTGGGGAAGGATGCATATTCCTCCTGCAGAGACTTTTGGGAGGGAGAGGCCTGGTTGGGATGATCCAGAGAAAACTTTGACAATAATCCAATCTATTACAGTGGCTATTCAGCTTTTGTTAAGGATTCAGTATAAAAATGAGAACTTCAAGGTCTTAGGGCAGAAAGGCCAATCATTTTTGTCTTTTCCCCCCTTGGAACATATCAAACAGCATGAGTTATACAATAAGTATGGCCTCAGAATTCTGTGTGTTCTGGGGGTGAAAGGGATTCCTCAGAGCTTGTGGATTCCTGGCAAGAATCGTCCCCGCCCCCACTCTAACCCTTCTCTGTACTCACAGCTTTCCCCTCACTATTTGCTTTGAGCATGTCAAGAGGCCTCTTACATTTCCCTTGTGTTCCTTGTGTCACAGAGTTCCCTGACAAGATTTGAGCACAGGTAGTTCACCTGCTGTGTTCTCTCAGCATCACCAGCCTTGGGGAGAGCAGACTGAGGCCCACAGTGCAGTAATGGCAGAGCTCTACAGATACTGCCATGCTCGGGAGGGCTCTGAAGTTCTCATGGTCTTTCAGAGTGGCTGTGAGTAAGACAGGCCAAGGGACCAGGCATTCAGACCTCTGTGTGGACCAGTCACTGGGAGGAGGTGTGGTAAGCCCAGGAAGGGGATGACATTGGGCCTGGGGGCTCTCTTCATCCCCAGGCAGTTCCTGGAGGGGCACTGAGTTAAGAGCTGTCAGCACCAACATCGTAGCAGCTGGGACTTGAGAGCTTCAGTCCCAGAGAGTGGGGTGGGAATCCGGGCAGAGCGTGGCAGCATCTACCACACGCTGTCTACTTCAAGCACCCCAGATATGCAGGACTCTAGGCACTGAGGTCTCTATTCAGCTCTAACATGTCCTTTTCTGTCCCAATCACCTACCCCTCCCCAAATCCTGAAATCCTAGACCCTTGCCTTCCTAACCCCCTGGACTCCTACTGTGCACACTTCTCTATATTTGCAAATTCTTCTCTCATCCTCTACTTCATCTTCTTGCTCTAAGTGAAACCGAGCTCTTCCCTGAGGCCTCCCCAGCAGACTTTCAAAGGATGCTGTTTTCTTGCACACAGCCCCATCCCCTTGGACACGGGATAGGTATCTTCCTTTTCGCCACACTGACACTTCCAGACCTTGCTCCATCTCTCCTCCCTATTACTCCTAGCTCCTAGTCTCCTTTTTTTTTCTTGTTTTCTTTTTTTTAAAGATTTTATTGGGGAATTAGAGAAGGGAAGAGTGTTGGGGAATTGGGGAAGGGAACATTGTGTTTTTCTAGGACCCATCAGCTCCAAGTCAAGTTGTCATCCTTCAATCTTAGTTGTGGAGGGCGCAGCTCAACTCCAAGTCCAGTTGCCATTTTCCAGTCGCCNTGTTATATTTACAACTCTATATTTAAATAAAACTTAAATGTCAGGTGCCTGACTATGTATATAAAAATATCAGGACCGGCTGTTACTGCAGCTGAACTTAAATTAGGGCTCTCTTAGGGAGAATCAATATTTTTCTTTTAAGCCAAGTGGATTCCCACATGTACTTCCACAGGACAAATAATAAATGGCCAAAGAAGATATTTACAAAATACATCCACAGAGGATAAGAATTAGGAAAAAAAATCTAACTTGCCTTTATTATTATTGAAAAAAATCAGCCTTTAAGCTCCTCCTATATAGGATCTTGCTTCTCTCCCAAAGGAGAGCCAATTAAATAACTTCTAAAGTGGAAGATTTGATTGCTGGTCATTATAAAGACAAATAATTTGAGGATAAAGACCAAATCCAAAGATAAAAGCAGCATCTTGAAAGAGAGTTTAAGATTTCAGTGGTCTTAAACTTTAAACTAGAAGGACAGAACGTCTGTTGGTACTAAGAAAGCCCTAGAGAACCAAGTGTCTTCGCATAGATACTTGGTGGGGGTGGGGTGTATTGATTCTTGTTCAGAAACCACAAGGCCCTCCTATTCCAAGGCTTCCCTTGTGTTTTCCATTTTGTGACAGAATCTAATGGCTTAAGACTTTCCTTTTTTAGCTTGGAGAGGAGCCTTTTTTCACGTTCTGACACTCAAACAAATAAAATTATAAGATGCTTATTAAAGTTGGGAAGAAAAGGATCATTTCCTGCTTTTGTTTTATTTGTATCAGAAAGAGTAGAGGGCCCCAAGCTTTCTAATGTAATGGACTCAGCATCTGGAGAGGGCTGCATTTCAGTAATTCACTATAAGGAAGAATGGTTTGATTTTCAAGGTCCCTGTGTTATAGAGAGCTTCAGCTCTGGCTGCCAGTCACTTGCTTCTATGAGATAAAAATAACCACAACTGCCAGAAAACAAAGCAGGTAATCCCTAGAAATGCCTGGATAACTTGAAAGGAAATACAACCCAAGACTCCAAACCTTTAGACCCCATTGAATACTGTGTCCTCAATNGCCGGCCCTTAATTCCAATAATTCTTGACCCCTGTGGGACCTCAGGTACCGCCTTTGCTGTCCCTCTCTGCCTGGCTGAGAGCCCATGGACCATGATGCACACATGGTTAATTGCATTGCTCCCCTTGGTTCTCCTCACCTGGTAACAAGTTCAACCTTCACCCATGGTAGCTGGACAGGGCCTGAGAAAACCATGCTTGTTAATTTCTGGACTGCCTGAGTCCATCTGGGCTGCTAAAACAAAATACCACAGACTGGGTGACTTACAAACAACAGAAATTTATTCCTCACAGTTCTGGAAGCTGGAAATCCAAGATCAAGGCACCAACATGGTCACGATCTGGTGAGAACCTTCATCCTGGTTCATAGCTGGCACATTCTGGCTGTATCTTCATGTGACAGAAGGGGCGAGGGAGCTCTTTGAGGTTTCTGATAACAGCACTAATCCCATTCATGAGGGCTCCACCCTCATGACCTAAGTACCTCCCAAAGGACCCCATCTCCTAAAACTATTACAGCAGGCATTAGGATTTTAACATAGCAATTTTGAGAGACACAGAAATTCAGGATGAAGTCAGAGAGGTGGCTGTGGACCTGATCATGTTGGGGCTTAGAGGTTATTATAGACTTTCAATTTTACTTTAAAAGATATGGGAAGCCAATGAAAGGGTTTATTTAACCAGAGGAATGACGTAATTCAACTTGTATTTTAAGTGGCTCAGTTTGGTTGTGTGGAAAATGAATTGTAGAAAGGTGAGAATGGAAACAGAAGAGCAGTTAAGAGATGACTCCTATATAGTCCAGTGTGTTGAGCTGGAGATGATGGGAATTAATAGAATTCCAGAAATGTTTTGAAAATAGAGTCAACAGGATTTACTTATAGATTGGATGTGAGCTTCCATGAGAAAAAAAGAAGTAAATCAAGAATGATTCCTAATGTTTGACCCAAACAACTGGATGCATCCAGTTAGTATTTACAGAGATGAGGAAGAAAAGGGGGGAGAAATCATGGCTTATTTGGGGGAAGGGTAAAGTTCTGTTTTGGAAAGCTTCAGTGAACTTCCAAGTAGAGATGTGGGTTAGATATATGTGTCTGGGGTTCAGGGTAGGACTAGATGTATGAATTAATGATTCATTAGCATATAGATAGCATTTAAAGTCAGCAGGCTGATAGCATCACGGGAGTGGAGGGTAGAGAAGAGGCCCAAGAACCAAGCCCTGGGACATTACAACATTTATAAGTTGGCAAGAAGCAGAGGATCCATCAGAGAGGCTGAGACTGAGTAGCCAGGGATGAAGGAGGAGAGCGAGGAGAGGAAGAGTGTGTTGTCCAGAAGCCAAGAGGAGAAATAGTTCAACAAGGAAGCAATGGTCAAATGTGTTAAACCCTGCTGACAAGTGAGAGGAAGAATAAAAATTGATCACTGGATTTGACGATGTGGAGGTGACAGGTGACTCTGAGAGCAGAGGAATGAGGCAGTACCTGAAGGAGAATGTGAGGACCACAGATGGAAGCATGCATCAATGCTGATGGAAATGATTCCGCGGAGAGAGAAAAGTTGATAATGCAGAGGAGAGGGGGACATTTGTAGAACTGAGATTATTGAGTAGGCAAGGGGAGGTGAAATCTAATGTACAAGGACCACCAAGTTCATTGTTAGAAAAGGGAGGACAAGGTTTATGGTTAGAGGTGCAAAAAATTAGTAGATTTGTTGACAGGGATCTTGTTTTTTTCTCACTGAAATAAGAAGCAATCAGCTGCTCTTGAGACGTCTGAGAAGAGAGATGGTGTGAAATAGTTGTTTAGGATAGTGGACTTGATAGAAGAGCACAAGCATTGGCAGGCAACGTGAGGGTCAGCCTGTTGTTTGTGGTCATGATTTTACGGAATGGCCAGTCAGCATGATAGGGTTTTTTTTACAGCTATATTCAGGTACACAAGTGCAGGTGAGGAATGGGGAGGGGGAAGAGAGGGAGAGAGAGAGAGTCAGAGTCAGACTTGGTCAAGGTTGGCGTTTCTCAGGCAGCTATGACTAAAAGAATGAAAATGGAATTGGGAGTGCCTGTGAAGGATATTGACTATGACATTTGAGCGGAGTGTGAAGAGAACTGAGGATGTGAGCAGGGGAAATGAACAGTGAATATGAGGCGCCGGTAGGGTCAATCACTGGTGGAGTTGGGGTATAAGAGGGAGTGAGCTGGTGGAAGGAGAGTGGGAAGCTTGAGACTGGGATTTTGGATGGATGCCCCTGTTGGTAATGACAGGAGACTAGGGGTGACCATGCAGAGGTGTGTGGCTGAGGTGAGATGCCAAAGCAGGACAAGGTCCTTGCTGATGAAGAGTCAAAGATTGACAGCTAATGAGTTGAATGTATTTCTTACATGGGGCATCAGAATTCTAAGAATTATGACAAGAGTAGCGTTGAGGGAAAATTTTCAGTGAATGAGAGGCAGTGACTGAGTTCTTCCGACAGCTACAATAATTAGAGGTTGCAAGTATCTGTAACACTAATTTTTATGAGCTTGGCTATTTCATTCAATCAGTATAGATCTCAGTTTATTCTTCTACAACTAGGGATGCTCCCTTTTGTTCTAAATTCTATGATTTAAAAAACCTCTATCTATCTATCTATCTATCTATCTATCTATCTATCTATCTATCTATCTTATATCTACCATCAAACCATGTTTAAAAACTCCTCTGTTAACTGGAGAACAGTTGAACTATTAGTATTTCAAATTTCCTGATGTTATAAGAAAATCTATTGATTTCAGATTATAATGTATCATTTTGCTAATGTACAAGAATATTTTCTTATAGCTAACAAGATAAGTTAAGGGCCTTTCTGGGTTAAAATCAGGGAGGGAGAGGAAAAAAATCAACAAATGTTTATTAAGCACCAACCAGGGAAATTTGGAATTAATGTTGTTGCAGTTTTTACCATTAAAGGGAGAGAATTTCACGACTGTTAGTTTATGAAATGAGCCAGCAGGGAATCTTTGGCACCAGAGCTCTAATTGAATGAACATTTTCACATATCAGAGAGGATTCCCTCACTCCTCCATTCTCTCTTGACCCCACATCATCCTTCTACTAGAGCACTTTTCTTATTGCAAATAGTAGTTTAATTTTTTCTCTATCACCTTACCTGGAATTGGAGCTTCATAAGGGAAGGCTTCTTACTCACTTTTGTACCCATCTTCAAGTGCAGCGCCTGATATACTAGTCACTTGATAAATATTTGATCAATGCAGGATCGAATGGTTGACTACATGAATGGAAGCAGTAGCTACTCGTTTACTTGCTTTAGCATCTGTTAAACAATGACCATCTTGTAGGTTGTAGTTACTGTACAACGTAGGTGTTTGTACGTATTTAAAGTATACATTTGAACTGCATGTGAGAAAAATCACATGACTAGGTAGTTTGATAGGATTGCTGGTTTCTGCTGAATGCCATTCCTTCTTTCCTCCAGGATTCTGTACCTTACACACGTGCCTGGCAACATCTTCTCTCCTTGTACAGACTCCTCCTGATTTGAATTTGCATCACACCAGCACAGTATTTCTAGTAATCTGTCTTTTGGAAACTCTGGAGCCAAGAATTCTCAAAATACCTACAAGAAGAATTTTGAGCAATTGGGCCCCTTCTTGGTCATCCTTTGCAGGTGTTCTGGGGTATGATCTCCCACATTGGGCTTGGGTGTGTCATGGAATGGAGGGAGCCTCACTGTTTCCTTATTTCTAACTGATGAAAAAAAATTTTTTTATTTTATTATATTTTGAACTGGAGAATAAGCCATTTGCCCCAGCCCTGAAAACAATCAGTGAAGCTTTGACATAAACTCCGAGGTAGTGCTTGGTTTTTCAAGAAACCCTCACCTCTGACAAGCCAGGCCTCTTCCGCATGCCCGGGATGGGGGAAGTGGCCACCCACTGATGTGGAGCAGTTGAGACTCTCTTGGGGGATGAAATTATTCATTGTTTCACCTTTTTTCTGCTAATGGGCTCAAAGACCAGAGGCAAATTACTTCCCTTCATGTACCTCTCTTCTCTGCTATAAAATAAAGGGGTTGACTCAAGAGGACCTGAGTGGTTTTTTTCTACCACTGTCGCTGTGGGCTTTTTGTCTCCCAGTACTAGCTGTTCTTTCAGCTCTGAGTGAGCCCTGCCCAACCACTCCCGTCTCCTCTTGAGATAATATTTTAGTTGTCATCTTCCCCAGTCTCCACCTCAGTCCTGTGGTGTTTATCATTCATATCATTGATTTCTTATTTACATCTAATTTTGGTTGGTTTAGGAACCCTCTGGAAACATTGAAATCAACTTGGCATACATTTATTGAGGTATTAATCTGAGCTACACTGGAATAGGACAAGACAGGGCTCTGTCTCTTAGGCTGGGCAGAAATGCCACTTACTTCCATTGCTGCAAATTCCATCTTAAAAACCATAGGTGCTCACGAGCAATACCTCTCTCCCCAACCCTGAGAATTTTATTTATGCATTTCCAAAAGGATATAAGGAAGTTACTAGTAGCTATAAATACAAATGGTGATGGACATTTTTCTGTTTCTTTGGTGCAAAGATAGTATGTACCTTCTATCTAGTATTAATTTGGTTGGACTACTGTTTTATAGAATTGTCTTACTGTGACCTATTTTTTACCAATGGGGAAAACATTAAGTAAAAAGTCAGATGTTCAAAATTCTGAAGGCTCAGAGTTGGAAAGAAAGCAGGCCCAGCAAGCTGTGTGGGCCAGCAGCACTGTCTGAGATGAAGGGAGGGAGAAGGCGACTTGAGTGGCTTAGCGAAGGCACCATAGCTCCCTCTAAGGGCGGGCATTATTGAGTTACTTCGCTGACATACTGTTAACCCATTAAAATTTTTTGAAAAACAAAATTCTAGCTGCAGCTTTGTTTCAAGANTTCTAGCTGCCTTTCCTCACAAAGGCTCCAGGCCTTATCTGTTACTCAAGTGGTGATTAAGAACCTAACCTTTTGGTTGCAAAAACATGCAAAACCCTGAAGAGCTGTCTAGGATGATCAGCTTATTCTTAGCTTTTTAGTTTAAATTCCCCAGTCATTTTTGGTTACTATAGATTTCTCTTACCTTATTACCTTTAGTTTTATAGCAGGAACATCTTCAGGGTTGTCCAACTCCCAAACTGCCCGAAAGGGAAGTCTGTTTGCTTAATTCTCAAAGCTTAGGCTATTCAGATAAGAGTCTTGGGTTAGAAATAAAATGATTTAAATAGTAATAGATCCAAACAATCATAGAGTCTAATTTAATGTGTTTACTTCAAAAATTGGTATTGTGATTTTGCCTGTATTAAACTGTATTTTTAGGAAAATAACTTACTCTTGACTGAAAATGTTTTTATTCTTTCAGCAGTTGATGTCTACTGTCTGTGGGACAGCACAGGATGCACTTCAGATTTCAATGTATTGACTACTGACTTATTTCTCTCTGCCAGAAGATAATCTAACCCATATTTGAATTGGAAAAATGATAGTCAATGCTGTACTGATGTTCCATGTGAAAAATGTGTCCTTAAAACAAAACAAAAAGTGATTAAATGGTGCTGGAATTTTGACAATGTTGTCACAAACAGCTGCCTATTAAAAACAGTTAGCTCCATTGTTCTTTATTAACTGGACATGCAGCTTAATGGAACGCATATGGGCTCATAGTCTGAATCTTTCTCTTTTTACAAGTACTTATGACTCAAGGGAAGACCCAGTAGATATATCTACAATTATACAGATGTGTATGTCCATTTTGCTCCCTTAGAAACAGTATCCTGTTCTTTTTATCATTCTTCTAGAAAATGAACTTTTCTAGTTTGGAAAATTCGTTTTACTTGGCAACAGAATGCATAAGGACAGCCATTTGCATCTGTTGATTTGGTAGAGAGAGAAAGAGTATAGTAATGGCATTCATTCATATACCTCTCACCTGAAAGGTCACCACAACGAATTTTGAAGCAAAGTGTTCTTTTGTGAAAAAAAAATAATCAGAACTTAAAAAATAATTCAAATCTTATGGCTATACCAGAAAGTTTCCATGTCCTTACCTTAAATCTTAAATGGCTAAGGGGTCTCTAGGTATAAGGACCAAGTAACAATAACTATTCCTTGAGCCAAAAGAGATCATAGGAAGTCTGTTTTAAGGTTGCTATGACCTTGAAGTAAGCTGGAGCACAAACAGTCTTCAATTCACATCTTTCCATGGCCCCAAACTATTGTGAGGTTGCTCAGAAACCACAAATGACACACCTTGAATATGAAATCAGAAGGGCAAGTATCCATTACTGCATTGTTGTGGCATCTCTGACATCTTTGTCACTAATGCTTGAGATGTTCACGGGATCCTAACAGCCAAGGGTGATGGAAAAGTCTGTGGGACTATTTGCTTCTCCCATGGTTGAGTTGACTAACAAGGGCTAAGAAGCTGCTATGTTAATTAGAATTGAATTTGTGATTTCTTTGACTCCATAAGTCATCAATGAATGAATGATTCATTGAAAAACCTTGAATAGGAGTTTACTAGGTGCTTGGGCTGAAGTCACAGAGGCAATTAAAGAACAGTTCCTGCCCTAAAGGAATTCACAGGGCAGTGCAGGAGGCAGAAGTGTCAATAGGTCAGCTGGGTACTATATGATGAGAATAATATGGACTGAGAAGGGGCATAGACCCACTTGTGGGAGCATGGGGGGGGGGGTCAGGAAGGGATTCCTGGAAGAGGTGACCTCTGACTTGAGTAATAAGTCAACTGTGGTGTTAGCTAATGCTATGGTGGCAATCACATTGCAATATACAAGTGTATCAAATCAACATATTATACACCTTAAACTTACACAATGTGATATGTCAGTTATATCTCAGTTTTTAAAGAAAATGGAATTGCATTTATGTTTGCCAAGTGAGGTGCTACTAACCATAAGAGAAAAGGAAAACTTGGGTACCTTTTGGTTAGGAACACAGTAGGCCTGACTATTTCTTGAAGTAAATGGTTCCATTTAATTATCCTAATTTTTGTCTTATTTTTATTACCTTGGTAACTTAGCCTCTACTATTATGAACAGTGTTATTTTCGGAAGCAAAAGCATTTCACCTTCTAAATAGCTTAGATGGTGTATGTGATAATGGTCTCCAAGAGAGAGGGCTTGCTCCATCCAGCACTGCGGGACCAGGGCTGACTTATCAGGAGGAGATGCCATGATATGGTGACAATGAACATTTCCTGTTCTGTCTTTCTCTTCTTCTCAGGCAGCACATCAAATGAGAGACTTAGAATGGCTGCAACCTGAATCCAAGCCTGGGGTCAGTATAAAACTAACCCAGTGATTAGAGCAAAGCTGTCACCATTTGCTTTGGATTCCATGCTGGTGAGTAGAGCAATGCAAACAATGGATTGAAATGAAGAAAGGTAGCTTTAGAATGGAGACATGGAAAATAGATAGCAAACTCTGAGAGGTTCCAGGGACAAAGAGTTCTCCATCTCTATTCCAGTGAATTGATAATTTTCCACAAGAAAATTTGAAAACATTGTGTTTTATAATTGGGAGGAAACAATTCAATTCAACAGGAATTCATTGAGTGCTAACTCTTAGACAGCTACTATAATGAATGGTGGGTTTACAAAGATGAAAAAGACTTATTTCTGCCTCAAATTGCTCGCAATGTAGACAGACTCTTAAACAGGCAATCATAATGCAACAATAGTGTGGATTTGGCTAATTCGTGAAAAGGTTGTATCCCTGTTGTCTTATTACCACTGATTCCTTTACCAGGCTTGATAAAGTGCAGGGGAGATGGTCAAGCCCTGATTTACTATCCCAGATCTTCCCAGAACTGTTTGTCATGTCATCATTTCGCTTGCATTTCATACCTCCAGATCCCGGTCATAATTGTCTATTGATTTACCTTACCACTCTGTGGAATTGCTCAGCTGCGTGCAAACTCACTTCTCTAATTTATAGAATTACGTTCTATCTCCTAACCACCTCTGCCCATGGACCCCCACCTGTGCTCAGCATCTCCCCCATCCCGACATTAACCTTGGCCCCTATTTATCCTCAATTATTGAACTTGTCCTCTTCTCCCCACCCCCATTCAAAAATCATTTACTCAAGTCCTGCCTTTTTTTGAAGCCCTGTGGATTTCAGCAAGATGTAGCTAAAATGAAAAATGGAAAAATACTCGTAGGTGCATCTTGGGTGGTTTTATCCCATTAGTGGAAATTGCAAGAATAAACCAGGATTCTGAAAGAACTGAAGGTGGCAGTAGAGGAACAAGCATCCTTCCTGGTCCCCGTGCTGGAAAAAAACCAAAGACAGGAGTTCCAGCGTCACTCCATCTCCTCTCATATTTGTATGATTTCTCTTCATGTTTCCATTTCTCCTCTTATTCCTGATTCAGCTGCTTATCCCTCCTCTCTGGTTCTCTTTCTCCATGTCTTCCCAATTGTGTTTGAAGGCTTTCTTTGTACAAGCAGAGATATCATTTCCAGTTGTNTATCTGTCTACCTCAACTGCTATAAAACTGTATGATGTGAAAGAGGAAGTTAGAGTTAGACGGGTGCAGAGATGGGGCCTGGGCAATTTCCTTTTGCAAACACAAAGACCTTCTTTTGTTGGAATGGAAAAGAAAAAACCCCAGAAGCTGCACTTGGTGAGTTTGTGGGCTTGCAAATGCAACCAGCTGAAACTTTGTAAACATTTAGCATAAAACTCATTTTTAATCTCATGAACTTAATTTTTTCCCCTAGCATATGGGATGCATAAAAAGGAAATAAAACTTTAGTAAATTGAGCCTTACTTGTGCTTTATAAAAAAGAAATTGAATTGCTCTAATGGCAGCTGCAGCTGGCTTTCAGCTTCGAACAACCAGTGTAAATCTAGTTTTTAGTGCTTGATTTAGTAAACACTCAGCTGCAAACAGACTTGGAAAACAACTCTGAATGCAGGGTTTTCCGTTAAGACAGTTATGTAACCTCTGTGTTATGCCTTTAAAATATGTGAAGAATAGCAGAAACCCTGATTGAGATATCTTACAATTATCCTTTACTCTATATTTAAATCTGCATTAGAGTTTGCTACTCATTATACAGAGAGCTAGCACAAATGGATTCTAATTGGCCATAAATTTAAATGTATGTGTAATGCTCATTAAAAATAAAGAAATTGGAGTACTAATAACCAGTTTGGAAGCCAGAGTTGAGCTGGACATGTTGTTTGGTTATCTCCAAGTGATAATCACAGCTTGTTTTTGATTCTGCCCTTCTGCGAGCCTTGTCACGCTCCCACACACTGAGAGGTTGCAAGAAATCCTGGTTCGTATTCTCTTTAGCAGAGTCTGCACATGCCCAGCCTGCAATTTTTACTAAAAATAAAGAGAAAATCGTGTTCCTGATCAACAAGATGAAACATCTAACTGCTTTTAAATGGACACACAAATAACAGTGACAATTCTAATGGTGGTTGATTCTAAATTTTCTTAGTGACCTGGACTTCATGGGGATTTTTTGTTTTGGTTGTTGTCTTTTTCCCAATCACTCTATGTATTTACTGGTAGACAAAATGAGGGTTGGCACCGTATGGAGTTCCTGCTAAAGGAACCTTTTAAAATAATTCTGGCTACAATGGTCAAAGTTAATCCTGGGAACAATTCTGAATTAGGATAAGTTGATGCCTCTTTCTTCCTCCCTTAAACATCTTCCAGTATCTCAGGCTTATTTTTAGCTGGCAGCCAAACACTCTTGCCTAGTGATAAATGTTAAGGGACTTTATTTCTCAGGGGCAGTTCCAGTTTTAAAAGAGACCCTTAAATGTGGAAAAGTCCTGAGACCCCAAATTTGTGCTCTTTGCA
>NW_017732801.1:45952-46806 GCF_001890085.2 Hipposideros armiger | reverse complement strand
TTTGAAAACAAGACTGCTGCACAGCATGGTGGGTAGAGAGTCACAAGTGGAAGGTTCTACTTGAGGCTCTGCTGTTACCAGCTGAGTGACCTTAGGGAAGCCACATAAACTCTCTGGACATCTGTCTGTTTCAACACTATTGCAGGAGCAAATAAAAACAGGAGAAAGCACTTTGAAAACTGTAAAGTTGTAGACAGTTTCTAGGGACTTTGGTCACTCAAGGCAGTGAAGGTTACATACATTGTGACCATATCTATATCACTGGGGAGGGTAATCATCATCTGAGCCATTGTGTTTCATAGAAATAATGTCAGCAAGTAGCAGATGCTTGTATGTTATGTCTGTGGATGAAATTCTGGATCCTGGAGGAGATTAGATCACCAACTATGCAAACAGTTAAAAAGGATGAAAGGACTACAGTAGTTAGTGAAAATAATAAGGTGAAAACAGCTGGTGTATTTCAGGTGTAATTGTATGATACATCTCCCTAGCCAGGGGTTAAAAGAATATCACGTCTCTTTTTAATATTCAAATGAATCACCTGAGAGCCTACCTGTTTATATTGGAAGTCCAGCATTTTTATTTTCTTTATTTTTAGTTTTAAATGAAAATTTAAATCAAAATTTTATATGCTTGTAGTTTAAAAATTAAATAGTAATAAAAGAGCTATTGTAGAATTTAACTATTACAAAATTTAGTTTCCTGACTTGCCCCTTCTCACTTTCACTTTCTCTGGTCTCTAGAGGTCTTTCTTCTTCCCTCTAGGCTGGCTGGATTACTCTTGCTCTCATTCCAGGCCTTTCTGAACTCATATCTTGCTCTTTTTCTCTTCTTTTTTATTAGAGAATATCCTC
>NW_017732801.1:44356-45867 GCF_001890085.2 Hipposideros armiger | reverse complement strand
TTTCAAATCCTCTCTTCCCTGTGTCCTACATATTCCTTCTCCATTTACTCCTTCATTCTGGTGACAGCATCTTCATTAGCCTCCTGAGAAAGTGCTCAGAAAAAGCAAATTTTTTGAGACCTTCCTTACACTTTTCATTAAAGTGATTTAGTTTTACCTCATCTATAATTTATGACTGAGTCTTGAATTCTAAGTTGGAAGCAATTTTGCTTCAGAGTTTTGAAGGCATTGCTCCATTGTCTTCTGGATTCCAATGTTGGTGTTAGGAAGTATAAAGTCATTCTGAATCCTGATGCTGTGAACGTAGTCATTTGTTCCTCTCTAACTTCCAGGCACTTGTCTTGGTCCACAATATTCTGAACTGATGTGCCTTATGGCAAGTCCATTTCCTTTATTGTTCTGGGTACTTTGTGGGCCTTTCTTGAAACTGATGCCTTTTAGCTCTAGGAAATTTTGCTTATAGTTTCCTTTCCTCTGTTTTCTCTGGTGATCTGATAATTCTGATGTTGGACTTCCTGGACTTTTTTTCAATTTTTCATTTCTCTAGTTGTTCTTCCATTTCTCTTTTCCACATTTTCTAATTCTTAAATTAGGTTTCTCATTTCTGTTATCATATTTTTAGTTTTCAAGAACACCTTTTGTTCTCTGAATTCTCCTCTTTGGAGGATTCTGTTCTTGTTTCAGAACTTAATGTCTTTTCTTGTGCCTCTGAGGATACTATTACAGTTTCTGTTTTTAAAGCACTCTTCTCCTTGTACTGTTTCACTTTCCTCCAAGTTACTTTTTTTCTGTTTGCTCTAATCTTCATCTTCTATGTTAGAGGGTTTTCTCATACTTGTATGTCCATATGTCTGGCAGCCCTTGGTTGTCTGCTCATGATCAAGGTTAGGGAACTAAAACTCTGGTTAGAATCTCGCCAAATGTAGTTGGGGCTTGGTAACTGTAAGCTTCACTGTGGGGTCATCTTCACATGGGCCATTTGTAGGGGAGTTCTCAGTGTTATATTTTGAAGTTTTTCTCTTTCTCTTATCAATTATTTTTTGTATTTTTGCTAAATTTCAGGATCTACATGGTAGCAGGCACTGCAGTATCTTATTATATATAATGCTGTGCCTTTGAATAACTTTTGTTGTTGAATAAGACATTTGTGAATCTTGTTTATTTTGTCTTTCACTGACCTTGTAAGCTATTTAACTATAAAATGTGGCTTATTGCAGTGTGCCTCTTGGAATGATATTCTTTCTGAAGAAAAAGAGATTTTTTTTTCATTGCAAATAAGACAGACAATGATGTTCTTAAAACAAAAGTATTTCCCAGTTTCCTTACTTTGAAACACATGATTTTCATCAGCTGCTTTTCTCTTTTTGGCAGCAACTGTTTAGAAAATGACAGACTCTACCCACACCATTATCATCCATTTTCCCCACCATCTGCCTTCCCTCCAAGCCAACAGACACATACCTCTACCTGCAAGGCAAATCCAATCAATGATTATCCTCCAACTGTCAGAC
>NW_017732801.1:42494-43286 GCF_001890085.2 Hipposideros armiger | reverse complement strand
TTAAGCAGGAAGATTTCTGATATTAGACCTTGGGCTGCCATGCTTCTCCAGGCTCACTTTCCTTATCTCTAAAAGGGAGATCATAACACTAATTTGCATGTTAAAATAAATGATTGGGCTGCAGGCTCCTCATCCCTGCTTTAGGACAATTTCAGCACCTGGGGCTTTTCAAGGAGGATTTTGAGGGCCCTGAATCGTGTTTACTCTGTAGGCGGATGCAGGTGTGACCCAGTGTCGTAAGATGTGGACTCTAGGGCCTACATTGTTTCAATCATTACTCACTCCAAGGTATTTTCTTATGAGATTGTTTTGTTAATCCTAAAAATTGTATTGCAGAGAAGAAAGCCAGGTAATGAGAAATAATTGCATTTGATTCCTAGTGTTGTCATAAGGGACACATGGGATCCAACTGTCGTGGTCATTCTCTTCCCTCTTTATAGAGAAGGATTCTGTCAGATGAGCTCCAATGAGTAGTTTTACAGTAGTACATCCTACGTGTACACAGATACACATTAAACATGTCTAATTAGTGGGAAAATCAGGCCTAATCTGGGGAGATGATGCTGTAACATAAAAAGACCATGGATTATAGAGCCAGATTGGCTGGGGTTAGAGTTCCATCTTTGCCCCTGCCTTGTTGATGTGCGAGTCACTGAGCTTATATGGACTGCAAATTCCTTGTCGGTGAGATGCGGTTGATGATGCTTTGCTGTGTTGATGTGAATATTCAATGAGATTATGATCATCAAACACCTGGTACATAGCTGGTGCTGAATAAAATTAATTCCCTTT
>NW_017732801.1:37630-38799 GCF_001890085.2 Hipposideros armiger | reverse complement strand
GCGTAAAGATCTTGTTTTCTTATTCATTCAGCTTCCCTATCTTTTGATTGGAGCATTTAATCTATTTACATTGAAAATAATTGTTGATAGGTATGAAGTTATTGCCATTTTGTTCATTATTTTGATTTTATTTTCTCATTTTAAAGAAATCCCTCTAAGATTCCTTGTAATACTGGGTTGGTGGTGATGAATTCCTTTAGCTTTTTCTTGTCTGGGAAGCTCTTTATCTGTCCTTTGATTCTAAATGATAGCTTTGCTGGGTAGAGTAATCTTGGGTGTAGGTCCTTACTTTCATCACTTTGAGTATTTCTTGCTGATCCCTTCTGGCCTGAGAAATCAGCTGATAGTCTTATGGGAGCTCCCTTGTAGGTAACTAACTGCTTTTCTTTTGTTGCTTTTAAGTCTCTCTTTGTCTTTAACCTTTGGCATTTTAATTATGATGTGTCTTGGTGTGGCTTCTTTGGGTTCATCTTGTTTGGGAGTCTCTGCACTTCCTGGGCTGGCATATCTATTTCCTTCACCAGGTTAGGGAAGTTTTCTGTCATTATTTTTTCAAATAGGTTTTCAACTCCTTGCTCTCTCTCTCTCTTCTCCTTCTGGTACACCTATAATACAAATGTTGGTACACTTGAGGTTGTCCCAGAGGTCCCTTAAACTCTCCTTAATTTTTTGGATTCTTTTTATTCTTTGCTGTTCAGATTGGGTTTATTCTGTTAACTTATTTCAAAATCACTGATTCAATCCTCTGCTATTGATTCCCTGTAATATATTCTTTTATTAAAAAAAGATTTTATTGGAGAATTGGAGGAGGGGAGCAGTGTTGGGGAATAGGGGAAGGGGAACAGCCAAGTTGCTGTCATTCAATCTTAGTTGTGGAGGGCGCAGCAAGCTCAGCTCCAAATCCAGTCGTGCTGCTCAGCTCAAGGTGCTGTGTTCAATTAGTTGTGGGTGGGCATAGCCACCATCCCATGTGGGAGTCGATCCAGCAGAATTGTTGTTACAAGCACACGCTCTATCCACTGAGCCATCTGGGCAGCTCAGCTCAACGTGCAGAATTCAGTCTTTAGTTGCGGGTGAGCATAGCCCACCATCTTGAACAGGCAACCTTGTTGTTAGGAGTATGTGCTCTCACCAGCTGAGCCATCCTGCCATCTGTTGGCAGCTCAGTG
>NW_017732801.1:33438-36715 GCF_001890085.2 Hipposideros armiger | reverse complement strand
AGTCTGGCTGCTGCTAGTGCCAGGCTTAGGGCTGCTCATCCAGAGGTCAGGGACACTCAAGCCAGATGCTGCTTGTCTGGGTTCTGAGAACCTTTGAGAGACCCTAGGAAAGTCTACAGCTTGATTCAAAGCAGGCAATTTGTAGGAAAAAGCCACTGGAAGCAGCTTGGGTGTGGCTTCTTCTGCACGTACGTAGTTGGAGGGCTTCAGTTAAGCAAGATTTTAGATGACTCTCAGTGATGGTTGTTATGTAATTTAGTTGTAATTTTGATGTGGTAGTGAGAGAAGGTAAGCTCAGGGTTTACCTACTTTGTCAAAATGACTTCATTTAAATTGCATTTTAGTTAATGGGATTGAATGATTTTCAAACTTTAATGTTCTAGTCATAGATATTAATTTTCTTTTGTGTGTCTGTTCCTTATTGATTGTAGTTTAGTTTATATGATACGTATGTATGTAAAGGTGAGTGTGTCCATATGTCAATTTTTTTCTTTTCATGTGTTGCAAGCAGTGTTTCAGTTTATTGTTTGATTTTCAACTTTGTTCATAAGGTATTTTCTTGTATAGTTTTCAAAGTTTTATGTAGTACAATTTATTTAAAATTTTTTGCGTGTGCGTGTGTAAATGCATTTTCTAGGACAAGGTAAAAAATACATTCTCCTATATTTTCCTTGAACTTCTTTAGCTTTATATATATTTTAATAGCTTTATTGACATATAAATCACATGCCATACAGTTTTCTTATTTAAAGTATACCATTCAACAGTTATTAGTGTATTGACAGAATTGTGAAACCATCACCAAAATCAATTTAGAAGATTTTGAACAACCCTGAAAGAAACCCTATATCCACCTGCAGTCACTGTCCATTTTGTCTCAACACCCTTTATGCCCCCCACCCTAGGCAACCACTGATCTACATTTGTTTTTGTAGTTTTGCCTATTCTGGACACACATAAATGGAGTCATATTATATGTGGTTTTGTGACTGTCTTCTTTCACTTTTCCAGTTTCATCCATGCTGTAGCTTTATGTTGTTATAATTAGATTTTATAATTATATGTTGTTATATAATATATGTAGCTTTATGTTGTTAAAATTAGAATTATAATCCATCTGGAATTTATTGATTTGTATAAATTGGGTAAATAATCATGTATTAGTTTAAATTATTGATCTTTTAAAAAAGCATAGCCAGTGTATCAATACTGTTTACTTGAGATTCAGTCTATCTTTTTTGCACCAATTTAAGATGTCTTTTTCATCCATAAGTATGGGTGCTTTTCTGGACTCTATTTGTTTATTCTTGTGCCTCTATCATATGACTTTAAGACCTCTAGCTTTATGGTGTAATTTTGCTATCTAGTTGGGCAAGTCTCTCATTTTTTTTTTTTCCTAAAATATTCTTGGTTGTTCTTCCACATTTTCTCTTCCCTTTGAATTTTAGGATTGGCTTGTCAACTTTCATCAGAATATTGTTTAAATTTTTATTGGAACTTCAGTGAAGTTGTAGATTAATTTTGAATAAATTTCACCTTTGTAATACTGGGTTTTCCTATATTTTTATTGAATTTATAGATATATTTTTTTATTCATTAAAGGGAGGATAGACATTCCCTCTGGAATTAGGTTTTTACTTTGTTATTGATGTACAGGAAGGTCACTTGGCTCAGGGAGAAGCTGCAGAATGAGGAGTAGAGTTTGATAAAATGATAATGAGATCTGTTTAAATACATTCTGCCTGAGATGTTTATGAGAAATGAAGATGAAGATGTATGCACTAAATATTGTACTGGTAATTTTGGTAACATTTTTAGAATGGCAATGGAAGGTGAATGGGCCATAAGGTCTTTTGGAGGATAAGATGGTATTTGGACCAAAAATATTTGAAACTTTTAGATTCGAAAACAACAGAACTTCTAACTTATAGCTGTAAATATATTTTTGAATAAAGGGGAAATGGAACACAATTAACTGTTGAATTTGACTTATATCATGCTGAGAGGCTACTGGAATGAATAGTTCTTGAACTCAAAGGTGGTCATGCTTCCTATAGCCTTCCCCTTTCTCCTAGGTCTGGTTGCACCCATATCCTTCCATTATCACAGGCTGTAGCAGAGCAGGTTGTGACCTGGGTTTCCTGGGCAACCTAACTGGTTAAAAATGAAGACGATGATAACAGTAGCCAGTGATATTTCTCTTCTCTGTACACACAAACTCTTGTAAGAGCCCCAATTTCTCAGTTTGCTGTCCTTGAATATCTCAGGAAACTCTCAGGGACATCCTGGTGGGTTTCCAAGTAATGTCCTTTTGGGTTCCTTGCAGAACTTGACATCAGCCCCTCGTTTGCTGAGTCTCCCCCATGGTGACTTAATGCACTGCTTTCTGATGCCCACCAAGACCCTAGGGAAGTGACTCATGGCCATGCCCCATTTTGTGTACAGCAGAAGTTCATTGCCTTTCAGGGGAGCCACACTGACTTGCTACATGCTGGGTCAAAGTCACTGTAGCAGATGCACAGAAGCCCTGCGGTATTCTCTACCAATGTGGGGAGACTCTTTTCTCTGTCTCTGAACTTCATGAAACATTCTTACCTGGTCAGAAGAGAGCTGGGCTCTCAACTAGCACCTGTCTGCATGGGATTGGGTAGCTGGATATGCTGAGTAGCTACACTGTGTTCAACGTCTCCTTTTTCTCCAGATGTCCAGTTGTGTGTGGGGTCTTGACCTTGAACTAAGCTTGTGTACTTGATTGTCAGTCTTTTCAATCTTGGTCCCATGCATACACAGATCTCTGGTGTCCCGCCACTGAGGCTTTCCAGAAGGTCTGAATCCTAAGATGACTTAGGTTCAAGCTATTGGGTTGTCAGAAAAGTCATGACAACAAAGTTGTCTATGTTTTTCAAAGGTCATTTATTTATATAAAGAACAAAGATCAATCAATGATATATTGCCCATTTTATTCGATAACCTTTTACCATCTTTCAGTGAGCTTCATAATTCCTCATTTAGAAGGACCTGTCTTTATTTGCGAAAAACTGAACAAGGTGCTGATTTACAACCTCCTCTGAATTGAACGTTATACCACATAAGGAGTTTTGAAGAGAGTGAAACAAGTGAAAGTCTGATGGCACAAGGTCAGGCGAGCATGGTTGGTATAGCAACGCATCCCATCCAAGCTCCAATAATTTTTGACTGGTGATCAAACTTGTGTGTGGTCTCATGTTGTCATGATGGAACACAACTCCTTTACAAATAACAAGCTCTGGACATTTCT
>NW_017732801.1:29760-32748 GCF_001890085.2 Hipposideros armiger | reverse complement strand
TTTATGGAAGTAAAACAGTAAAATATGGCAAAAATGCACAGTTTGGTCTTCCATCTTCAACTTGTTGTAAAATCTTCAAAACTCAACCAAATCGCTCCATTTTTTTTTTTTAGAATGAAGCTAGAACTGTCACCTGTCAAATGATATAGCAATAACATAGATGTGAATGACTCTGGTACTTCCAAAAATGAACTAGTGCCATCTGTTGCAAACATGCGTCATGACTTTTCCGACAACCCAATAGAACCCCTTCTACTTATCTAAGGAAATGATTCAGAATCATGTATTAAGTTTGAATCATCCTGGTAGGCCTGTGGCCATATGCTCACACTTGTAAGGAAAGAGACAAATTTTGGTTTTGAACGTATGGCTACTGCAATAAACATTATTGTCTTCTCTTAATGGTGAAAATGATACATTATTTAAAACTAAGAAATTTGTTATAGCATGTGACTAAATGTACAATGAAATACTGTATAAGTTGTATTTATAATTTGATGCTCACACTAATAACATAAGTATGAAGGCAGGAATGGTTGGAGCATGGAGAAAACTGTGGCCATGGACAAAAATCCAGATTATTTCTTGGCGCATCTTTTTGTTTTTTCTTTTTGATTGGGAGTGGCAGGAAGTTGTCAGAGAGAATGCCTGAATTGTCATTCCTCTTTTCACCCAGTAGTTAGTAACTACCTCCCTTGTATTTGTCTTTTTCTTCACTTCAAAGGGATGAAGAGGTTTGGTGACTTCAACCCACCCAAGTCTTCAAGACCTGCTGTGGGTGACACTCATTATGATTTAGCTGTTTTGGATTGATTTGTGCCACTGGGAACATATAGAAGTCAATTTCAGAGGAAATCACCTTGACGATTTTCAAGTCTTGCAATAGTAGGTAGAATATCAGATGTTAACTTTAGAAGCATGCTGCTCTATCTCAACCTCCAGTCAGTTGTCCGATCCATTCTAATACATATCTCAAAGACATCCTGTGGTTACATGTCCCTGTGTCTCACAAGCATTATTATTTAAGAAAACCTTTCCAACTTTTGAAACTTAAATCATTTTTTCCTGTTCCATCTGTAGTGAAAGTGACAAATAGTTATTTAGTTTTCCTGGCTCTACATTTCATATGGAATGGGATGTAAAGGAAAGCACATAAGTCCTGATGTCAGATAGACCTGACTTTAAATCCACATTTCACCACTTACTAGCTGTGTGACTTTGGGAATGTCATTTAACCTCTCTGAATCCCTCTTTCTGCAACTCTAAAGTGGAGATCTAATGCCCATCTCAGCAGATAATTATATGAATTAAATAAAATGATAGATGTACACATAGCTGGCATACATTATGTGTTCCAACAAATGCTCTTGACCTATGTGTTACTTTTAGATAGGCCCTAATCCAAGACATTTATTTTTCTGTTGATCCTGCTGCTTATGTAGCAGGTGACATCAGCAAAGAAAGAGTTCATTACAATCAAGGAAGTCTTTAGAAATCTAGTTACAGCCTGCAGATTGGACTGATATCCAGGAGATGGAATTATTTTGCAACCTAAGATTAGTTCAGTGAAAAAGATTAATGAGTCACATTATACAATCGGCTCAAGCTAATGACAAATGGAAATGTTCTGGTTTTTAGCTAGAGTTGATTTAATATTATTTGCACAATAACAGCATTAAATTTGAAGTCTGTTCCAGTGAATTGGACTTTACCCAGAACTTTCTGCTCAGTGGTGAGGTCATTCTCATAATCTGCGTGACTGCTTTGGGGACAGCCTCCTCAGTGGGTCAGTTTCAGGGCTGTGAAGAACCCCTCCAATTCTCAACCACCCTTCTCTTTTTTCTCCCTCTCGTGATATAACTATGAGGTGCTTGAAACTTTCATTTGACTATTTCCTTGAATATCTGACTATTTCCTTGAATTAAGTTATCTGGAATTACAGATTAGGTGAGTCAGGCATTAATACCTTATTGGCATTCATTGACCTGATTAACCCTAGCAGAGGGTAGGGTCCTGAGGTAAGTTGGGGAAGAAGTCAGAGTGGGAGACCCAAGCCCTTCGGAAGAAGTGGATAATCTCCAGGTGCTGAGCACTGGTGAGGGGTAGTTATTACTCTGAGCTGTCAGAAACACTGCTTATATTTCAACTAGTATTTGGGTCAATCATGCCTTGTCCTGCCATTACTGTTTTCACATTTCTGTCATTCCCACTAGGCTATAAAATCTTTAAAGAAAGGGAGCTTCCCTTTCATACCTCTAGCTCTTCCTCAGAGTGTCCTCCTTATATCTAGTAAGTATTCAATAGATGCTTGTTGAATGAATTAATGAGTCAGAGGAAATGCAAAGTGGAATGAAGAGGCATTGAAACAAACCTGCTTTGTTTCACCTAGGGCTGCACTTTATACTTTTATTACCATTTGTTGCTTCACAGAAACTACCCTTCTGTGTAGTCCTCTCCGTTTTCTGCCCAGCTTTGCATCTGTCTATCCCTTCCTTTTGATTTTCATGTGCGTCACCTCTAATACATCTGACCAGGCTCACCTCTCATGTGAGATATATGACTGTCTCTGCTTCTCCCTTCTCCCTGAACTCCTGGCGCCCAGCTGATTACGCTCAGAGCGACCAGGAAGAAGTCCATCATTTCACTGTAATATCACATCAGCAGGAAATAATCAGGGATGACCATTCTTTTGAAGCGCTCTATCTTTAAGTTCAAATTACAGTACAAGAATTAATTAATTCACTAATAAAGGCAAACAAATATTGAACACACCAACTATATATCATGCCTGGAAATAGAGTGTTACACAAGCTAGATACTGCAGGGAACTACTGACAGCATTTTGCTGAATAAAATTTTGTTGTCCTGAACAGTTTTTAAAAATTGGTCTGGATAATTGAAAAGATTTTATGTTACAGAAAAACTTATTTCAATGTTTCTTTCATTGGAATGGATTGTGTTGATTCTCCCATTTTTTCCTATGGTAGA
>NW_017732801.1:6373-27290 GCF_001890085.2 Hipposideros armiger | reverse complement strand
TAAGATTCCTTGTAATTCTTGTGTGGTATTGGTGAACTCCTTTAGCTTTTTCTAAATGATAGCTTTGCTGGGTAGAGTATCTTGGTTGTAGGTCCTTACTTTTCATCACTTGGAATATTTCCTGCCAATCCCTTCTGGCATGCTAAGTTTCGGTTGAGAAATCAGCTGACAGTTTTATGGAAGCTCCCTTGTAGGTAACACCAGATCTCAACAGAGTGGCCTTATGTAATAGGTGTGCTGTGGAGCCCAGTGGTGCAGTCTTTTTGGTCACCTGAGCTGGGTACTCCAGGTGTGTCTTTTGTATGGGTTGTCTGTGCCCTCTTGTGGTTGAGTCTTGGCTGATGTTGGGACAACTATGGGAGCTGATTGATTGTGAGGACTGCTTGTGACTACAGTGGAGAAGCTGTTGTGCAGGGGCTGATCCTATGGAGCAGGACTTGCTTTAGCAGGGCTCTGGTGTCTGCCCAGTGTGCCCTTTGGGTGTGTCATCCCTGGTGGTAGCTGGGTGATTCTCCAGCTGGGTCCAAAGCTGGCCACCAGGCATGCCAGCTTCGGGGCCTCCTGGGAGGGGCCGCACTGCTGGCCAACTTCAACTGTAGCCTGTGCCCTGCCTGGAGCCACCTGTCATGAGACACAAAGCAATACACAGATGACCACCACCTGTGCTGGGCTTGGAGGTGCCTTGCGAGTCCAGGTTGTGAACTGCGACGGGATATTGTTAGCACCAGGCTTAGGGCTGCTCAACTAGAGGTACAGGACTTGCTGAAGCCAGATGTTGCTTGTTTGGATTTTGTGGACCTTTGAGAGATTTTTAAAAAGTCTACAGGATGAGTCAAGGCAGGCTGTTTATACAGAAAAGCCACTGGAAGTGGCTTGGGTGGGCCCCAAAGTTGGGTGGGGCAGGGTATTAGGGAATCAGGGTGAACAAACAGTGTTAGCCAGATTGACAGAAACTCAGATATGACGGCTGCCTGTGTTTGTACATTGGGAGGAGAAGGGCTCAACAAAGAAGCAATGGCTTCCACCAGCTCCTCTGTCTGGGAGAAAACTGTCCCTCCAGTTCTTGTTCTGAAGCCAGCCAACTCAGTTCCTCCCCGTATGTCCCTGGCACCTTTGGACCTGCTGCCCCAGTGCTGGAGCTCAGAGCCAGTGAGTCTGTCAGCGAGTAAGTCATTGTGCTGTGTTCGGGTCCTTTAAGGGGATTGCCTGGGTTCCCAGCCACAATCTCCACTGGTTTTCTCAGCCAGAAGTTATGGGGACTCCTCTCCCCAGCGCTGAAACCCTGGGCTGGGGATCCTGGTGTGGTGTTGGGACTACTCACTTCTGGGGTATGGACAACCTCCATAGCTGAGATATCCCTCCAGATTTTTAATGGTCACATGTGGGTGTGGAACTAGTCCGTTGTGCATCTCTGTCTCCCCTACCAGTCTCAATATGGTTTCTTCTGTATGTGCTTAGTTGTAGGGCTTCTGTTCAGCTAGACTTCAGGTGATTCTCAATGATGGTTGTTCTGTAGTTTAGTTGTAATTTTGATGTGGTTGTGTCATGAGTTAAGCACAGTGTTTACCTACTCTGCCATCTTGACTGGATGCTCTATATTAAGTTTATGGATAGATCTTGAGATTATTATGCTCAGTGAAATAAGTCAGACAGAAAAAGTCGAGAACTATATGATTTCATTGATATGTGGGCTATAAAACTGAAAACAACAAAGGAACAAGACAAACAGATAAAGAAACAAAAGCCCATAGACACAGACAATAGTTTAGTGGTTACCAGAGGATAAAGGGGGCGGGATATGGTAGATAAGGGTAAATGGGATCAAATATATGGTGATGGAAGAACTGGCTCTGGGTGGTAAACACACAATGTGATATACAGATGATGTATTACAGAATTGTACACCTGAAACCTATGTAACATTACTAACCATTGTCACCCCAATAAACTTTAATTAAAAAAAGTTTGTGATACATTTTTAGTTAATTTTTGTATAACGTGTGGGCAGATTGAAGTTTATTTTTTTGACTGTGGATGTCCAATTGTTCCAGCACTATTTGTTGAAAAGACTATCTTTTCTCCATTGAATTGCTTTTGCACCTTTGTCAAAAATTACTTGAAGTTTTGTGTGGATTTATTTCAAGGTTCTCCATTCTGTTCCAATGATTTATGTGTCTATTCCTTCACCAAAATCATGGTTTTTATTCCTGTACCTGTATAATTTGTCCTGAAATCAGGTAGATTGACTCCTCCTACTTTATTATTCTTTTTCAAAATTATTTTAGCTATTCTAGTTCCTTTGCCTTTCCATATAAATTTTGGCATAATCTCGTGTATGTTTGAAAAAAAATTCCCTGGAATTTTGATAAGAATTATATTAAATCTGTATATCAACTTGGGGAGAATTGACATGTTTACTCCGAGTCTTCCGATCCACGAGCATGGTATATATCTTCATTTATTTAGATTATCTTTGATTTACTGGAGCCAATACCCTGTGGATACTGAGGGACTGTAGTTAAGTTTTGGGGAAGTCAAAAGTTATATGTGGATTTTCAACTTTGTGTGGGATTTGTGCCCCTATTGTTGAAAGGTCAAGTGTGCATGATATAAGTTTTTCATCCTTTTACTTTCAATGTATCTATATTGTTTTATTTGCACTGAGTTTCTTATAAACAATAAATAGTTGGGCCATGTTTGTTAATTCACTTTGCTGAACTCTGTCTTGAAATTGGGTTTTGAAGAACATTTACATTTAATGTAATTATTGATATGTTCGGAATTAAGACTGCTATGTTATTTTTGTTTTCTTTTTGTTCTCTTTGTTTTGTATTTCTCACTTTTTCCCCTTGTGGGTTACTTGAACATTTTTAAAAATTTCATTTTGATTTTTCTGTATAGTATTTTTAGAGGTATCTCTCTCTCTCTTTTAAAATTTTTTTAAAGATTTTTTTTTTTAATTGGGGAATTGGGGAAGGGGAACAGCCAAGTTGTTGTCCTTTGATCTTAGTTGAGGAGGGTGCAGCTAGCTAAGCTCCAAGTCCAGTCACCAACCAGACACCCATCAGCAGCTCATGACTGCTCAGTTCAAGGTGCTGTGTTCAATCTTAGTTGTGGGTGGGCGTAGCCCACCACCCCATGTGGGAGTCGAACTGGCAACCTTGTTGTTAGGAGCATGTGCTGTCACCAGCTGAGCCATTCTGCCACTTGTTGGCATCTCAGCAGCAGCTCACCTCAGGCACAGCTCACTGGCCCATGTGGGAATCGAACCAGTGACCATGTTGCTCAGAGCTTGTGCTCTTAATCAACTGAGTCATTTAGGCAGCCCCTGGAGGTATTTCTTTATACAGCTTGTTTAGTTGTTGCTCAAGGTATTACATTTAATAATTAGGTGTCATAATTTTGCCTAATTAAAGTATAGAAATCTTACCTCTTTTTACATTCCTTTATCCTCCATTGTTTATAATATACAGTTGATGTCTATTATTCATAGTAGTTATGTTGTATAAAGTCTCTGTGAACACTGAATTAGCAAATATTAATACCAAATCATAGTTCTTAGAATAAATACAGAGTTGGATTCCTGTGAGCCTCAGGTCATGTTTTCATCATCTGATCAATACATAACCTTGTTTTATGTATGTTTCTGTTTAGAGACATTTAATATATATTGTTGATTTATTAACTTTGAACTCATGGCTGACAGCACTATAACTCATGCCTAAATGNTTTATGTATGTTTCTGTTTAGAGACATTTAATATATATTGTTGATTTATTAACTTTGAACTCATGGCTGACAGCACTATAACTCATGCCTAAATGAAGCTTATCTAAAACACATATTTTCTCCATAAGGCACATCATAGCATTTTTTGCATTTAGGAACACAAGACAAAAGTTCAGCATTATACTTGGAGGCCATTTTAAACAGTGAATTCATGCACAAAAAATGGAAAAAAAATCCTAAATAGACTGAAAAGAGCACTTGTTTACTATATGAGAGCTGAAATAATAAGATAGAGTGTCATCTTGTTTGACCTCACCTTGGAACATGTGTGTCTAAGACTAAATTTTTTTGCCACTGTGCGCTTGCCTGTGAATGGCTGTGAAAGTGCCATAAGTGCTAATTTAGGAGTTACAAATAGAATTTGCAAATACAGAGCCTAAGAATAAGGAGGATAGACTATAATTGTCTTAAATATTTCTTCTACATACATTTAGAACCACATCAGTGTTATGGTTTTTGCTAAAATCATAATTTGGAAAACTCAAGTAGTAGATAAGGAAAAAACCTATTCTATTTATCTATATTTTTGCTTACTTTTTTCTTTCTTCCTTAGTGATGTTCCAAGTTTCCTTCTTTTATCATTTCTTTTCTGTTTAGAAAATTTTCTCTCTCTATTCTATTAGGGTAGGTCAGCTGGTAAATTATTTTGTTTTCTTTTACCTGAGAATGTCTTGATTTCCTTATCATTCTTGAGGGATATTTTTGCTGGGTATATGATTCTGGGTTGACAATTCTTTGGTTCCACTTTTCTTCCAGCACTTCAGGCTTCCCTGGTGTCTGATAAGAAATCTGCTATTGTTTAAATAGCTTTTCCCATATAGTAAAATGTTATTTTTCTTTGGCTATTTTCAAGATCTCTTCTTGCCTTAGTTTTCAGATGTTTAATTATGATGTGTTTTGGCATGGATTTCTTTGAGTTTATGCTGTTTGGGATTAACTCGTTTTCTTGAATTTGTAGGATTATGTCTCCTGTCAGATTTGGGAAGTTTCCACCCATTATTTCTTTGAGGCCTTTTTTTTTTTTTTTTAGCTCAAATATCTCTTCTCTTTCTGGGATTCAATGACATGAATATTAGATATTTTCTTATAGTCCTACAGGTCCCTGAGTTTCTGTTTTCTTTCTCTGTTAAGCTTGGGTAAGTTCTGTTTTGTTTCTTTGTTAAGCTTGGGTAAGTTCTATTGTTCTATCTTTCAAGTCACTAATTCTTTCCACTGTCCTCTTCATTCTGATACTGAGAAAATTCACTGGAATTTTATTTCAGTTATTATATTTTGCAGTTCTAAAATTTTCATTTGGTTCTTTATTATCTTCTAATTCTTTTTTGAGACTTTCTATTTTTTTTTGCTAATGCTTCCTGTTTTTTTATTTGTTTCAAGTCTGTTCATAATTGCTCTTTGAAGCATTTTTATCATGGCTGCTTTGAAATTATTGGTAGATAATTCCAACATCTCTATTACTTGGTGTTAGTATCTGCTGTCTTTTTGCATTCAGTTTGAGATCTTCCTGGTTCTTGGTATGATGGGTGATTTTTTAAAATTGAAATTTGAACATTTTCATATTGTGTTAGGAGATTCTGGACCTGATTTAAATCTTCTGTGTTAGCTGGCTGTTTCTGACAGTGCTCTGGCAGGAGAGAGGAACCTTATTACTGTCAGGTGGAAGTAGCAGTCCAGATTCCCTTTTCAGCCTCTGTTGACACCAGAGCAAGGAAGCTTTCTTGTCATACTTGGGTAGGGATGTGAGTTCTAGCTCCTCATGTGGACTCCACTGACACTGCAGTGGGCCTGGCCTTGTTGGTGTTACCACTGGTCCATAATGACGTTTCTGATTGTCCACTAAGCCTCCTCTGACATCACCCCTGTGGGATATATTCATATGTTAAAAAAAAAAATCTTCCTTATATCTAGGAATTAGATACAAGTACAATTACATAATGAACTTTTCATTTTCAATTGCTATCATCTCCCTGCTGATTGATTCTTCAAAAATCTCTTCACCTGCCTGGGAGTAGCAACTGCTTGCATGCTTTTCCTTCACCCATGATGAATTTTCATTTGTGTAGCTACTACTCTCTCCCATATTTATTCCAGTTTTTTTCTGCTATTCCTGCTGTTTAGCATAATTCATCTCTTTTGTGCCTTGATTCTTCTTACTTACTCCTTTTGAATGTTTTTTTTTGTATTATACACGCTCTTTTCAGAACATTTAACATTTAAAATAAATAACAACCCAAAAAGGTATTAGGTTAAAGTACTGAAAATGTAAGTCAATGCATTCTGAGCTGAAATTTCTCCCTCTGGGTAGAAGGGGGCATCTTAAGTTGACTAGGGGAGGATCAATAGGAGAGACTAGCTGAGGAGCTGATTTTGAAGACCAAAACCCATTTCCCCTGATGAAAGGAAATAGTGCAAAACTATTTTAGATCATATTTCCCTGTCTCAGCCACTGGGGTCATGTAGTGGCAATCAGAAGTTATAAATCGATAAACATTACTAGAAGCATCTTAAAGAACCATCAGAAAATGGCTGGTCTTGTTCATGGTATTTCAGAAACTAGCATGTTAGTAACTAATACCTTTATCTCTAATTTCACTTTTGCAAATATTATTCATGGAAATCGTCACCTCTTTCTCAATCTCTGGGATTCTCAGAGATATCCTTTTAATTAATGCCCACCCCTACCCTCCTGCTCTACATATTCTTGGGCTTCTGGGTGGCAAATAGGATTTGGGTGATTGATTAGTAAGTTCTAATGACTTTGATCGGCTCTATTTGTTTTGCACATAATCATCTTTGTTTTGTAATTAGAATTTAATAACAGTATTCATACTTGATATAATTTTGGATAAAGAGTATCCTAGTTAAATTCAGGTATATTTATAATTTCCACGCTATTATAGAACAATCTATGCAAACTCATAGTAGTGGTGTCTTCTGAGGGAAAAATAAGTCCTGTTTTGTTTTACAATTTGAAGTATTTTTTGCTTATGAAAGATGAATAATAACAAATTATATTTTTAAAAATAATGTTTCCTGACAAATTATTTGCTGGGTAAAATTGATACTAATCTAAGACATAGTAACTTTTTCTTTAGAGAGGCATTTGAAAGAGTTGGCCTTTCAATCCATTTGTTAGATTAATTTCTTTTTATAATCCCAATTATGCCATATTTGGTGTCTGGAAAAGAAAGAGTGTAGGTGGCCCCTGTCTGTCTGTGTTCACAGACCCCCAGTAAAACACTATTTGTGGACTGTTGCATTCAGCTAGTGTCTAAGCAGGCCTCCTTTTATTCCCTTAGGGAAAATGAGGTGGTTATCTCAATTTATCCAGGTCAACAATGGAGCGGGGGCTGAGCAGGGCTTTAGCTGATCCTTCTCTGTGTACCTGGCAGCTGTGTGGCTCCCTGAGCCTTGCTGAGAAGAGCAGAAGCACCAGGGCACCCAGACCCCACTGATAATTCCTTCCCTGGCCTGCCAGTAAGGCCCATGGGGTGAAAGCAATTGCTGCACTTTTGACAGTGTGCATTCTGTCAGCCATGTTCTTTAGTAAGTTATCTTTTGGAGGCATTAATGATGTCTATAAACTGTTTTCCTCAACTACTTTGAGGTCATCTTAATTGGCTACTTTTTGAAAGCTTTTCAAAGAAACCAACCGCATATTCTTTTGCTCCCAGCTGCAGATTAATGATACTGTCTTAGGAATCTGAGTAAAGCCACTTCAGCTCCAATTTTGGTGTGATTTGATGAAAGTTACAGAATGATCTAAACTCAAGCTCCCAGTGGGACACAATTCCTCCAGCGATTCAGGGGGTACTTTGGCACAGAGTGACTCCCAGGCATGTGCTTATCAGCCGCCTGCCTGGCTGGTGTGAATGGCAGTGTAGCAGGTGAAGGAGCCAGGCTGGGGAACTCATCAGCATGGGCACCAGTACTGCTGTCTGAACACTTGAACTCCCTTTGGCTTGCTTTTCCCACACACACTGCTGACTGTGACTGCTGACAAGCTGAATAAGGCTGGAGGTCAACAATCCAGAGGCTGCTCTTAATTCTGAAAGGATCAACACATCTTAATGCACAAGTCCTCTGAACAGGGGACAAACAACTGGGTCTCAGGGAAAGAAGTTTTCCCTTTCTCTTTAAATGAACAAAAACAGACAGACAAAGCAGTTGTAGGGGGAAGCCAGAGGGTATTCCCTATCGTATTCCAATCCTAAATTCGGAACTTAAGATATTGACTACGGAAGCTGCTCTTAATTACTCTCCAGACTCAAGCTGCTGTTTTATCTAGTCTTTTTGCCAACGTGATCTACACTTAATCAATTGACCCTTGACCGGGCCCCATAGCATGAAGCACTTGAACCCAACAGCACAAAGCCTCATTGGGGGTTTGTGTGTCTGCCATGAATTAGCAGCTTCTCTTATCCTAAATTAAGCTCTTCCACATGTAATTATCCATCCCACACATCGAGCCTATTTCCAAGGATAATGTTTCCGCACATCTAATGACTGGTACAAAGCACACAAACAAGTTCTCCTCTATCCCCCTGCTGCCCGTAACCACCACCAGGCATCCTGTGAGTCCTGGTTCAGTGTTCTGTTCTCAGAGCTGGGCGGCTTGTGACTGTGAACTTTAGTGATCACAGGAAGGTCACGGAGAGCCTGTGGAAGTATTGGTGGTGCCTTTCTCCCTTTTATCCTTTCTTTTTATTTCTTTCCACAATTTGAGAAAAAAAGTGTCAAGATTTGTTTAGAGCTATAAAACTGAATTTAATAAAAAAAAAATTAGGACACCCCTCAATCAAAATAGTTTACAAAGAACGTTACCAAAGGAAAGAAGCGTCACAAAGTTAGCAGCTGGGTGGGTTATGTCCACATGCATATTGCTTAGCAGATAATGAGACTACCCTGAAAATTTGGCTGCATTGAACAATTAGAAGTATCTGTTTCAAATCTTAGATTAGATTTCTGGGCATCTGCGTGAGGATCATGAGTACATGGCAGTTTCCATATTTAATTACCGTGGTGCTGCTCATCAATAGTAGAGGAGACAAAGAATGGAGACACGTAATTGACTCTGGAAAAGCAGTAAAACAAAACGGCCAATAAACATAGAAAAATGGGTTCAAACTTACTAGTAAGCCCAGAAATGCAAATTAAAGCTGTCTATTTTTGCCTATCAAATTTGTAAAGATATAAGAAAGCAAAAGGGACTTATTTACATATTTTCATTACATAAATCATTTATTCTCTAAGACTATTTTCCTCATCTGTAAAGTTCAGGTAGTATTAGCTACCACCTCACAGGGTTTTTGAGGGAATTAAGTGAAATAATGCTTATGAAGTGTTTAATATATCATCTGGCACATAGTAAATGCTCTATGATATTAGAATTATAGTAATGATTATTGGAAGCTTTAATCCTAATACACAGATGGGGGAGTAAAAACTAGTAAAATCTTTAAGAATAAGAATCTGACATGTATGCCAAAACCTTAATGATGTCTATACATTTAACTTAATCATTCCTCTTCCAGAAATCAGTTCTGAGGAAACAGGGCACAGTGATATGTTTACAAGGATATCTTTCACAGTATTTTTTATACAGTAATGACAAAAATGGAGACAATTTAAAGCATGTTTTTGAGGACTATTTAATGGCTGTGAAAAAGATACTATGTGAAGATAATGGTTGCTGGTGGTCAGTGGGATTACCTGGTATTTGTATTTTTTTATTAATACTTGTTTGTAATTTTGAATTCATCCGTAGTCAGTCAATAAATACTTTTTGGCATCTGCTGTGTATTAGGCAGTATGGTGGGTGCCATGCATATGGTTGTTAATAAAGCAGGGTGCTGTCCTCATAAAGCTTCTATTGGAAAATGTTACTTTTATAATAAGACTATTAATAAAACAGAAGGGGAAAACTGTATTCATTTGTTAGGGTTTGCATAACAGAGTACCACAGATTGGGTGGCTGAGATGACAGAAATTATTTTCTTACAGTCCTGGAAGCTAAAAGTTAGAGATCAAGATGTTGGCTGAGTTGGTGTCATTTTCAGTTCTCTCTTCTTGGCCTGCAGATGGCCGTCTTCTCCTTGTTTCTTCATATGGTCTTCCCTCTGTCATGGTATCTAAATCTTCTCATCTCATAAGGACACCAGTCATATTGGATTAAGGCCTACTCAGTGATGTTACTTAAATTAATTATCTCTTTAAAGATTGCATCTCCAAATGCATTCATTTTTGAGGTACTAAGGGTTAGGACCTCAACGTTTGAATGGGGTGAGTGACACAATTCAGCTCCTAACAGAAACCATTTGATAATATTTCTTAAGTGGCAGTTACTTGTTTGAGCCATATGTTGAAGAAACTGTGCCTCCTCCATTTCCCTTCAATGGGATAATTTTAGCCTCTTTGGAGAACCTCTTTAGGAAGTCTAAGAACATGCATCTCTCTTTGAAAGTCTATTCATTGCCTGTAGCATGGGCAGCGGTGGAGATTTCAGTTTAGGTGAACATAGCCTTAGATGGGTGGCCATAAATCATTTCTGGAAAACAGTGACATTCAAGGGTTTCCCTGGTACTTCAATTCTGTTCTAGAGTGAACTCAGGGCTCCTGATTAGATCAGTGTCACTACCTCAACCCAGAGCTGAACATTCCAGGTAGACCTCCCAGGGAGTGACTTCCTGAAGTAGAGGGTGGCGTCCCAGGGATAACCAGATTCAGATGCATGGTCTGAAAATGTAATCTTCTGGGAGTAGCAGGGGCCACCCAAGAAGAATGAGTCATTAATGAAGAGCAGTAGAAAACATGGTTATGTAACACTATAAACCAAAAGCCTCTTTTGTTACATAAGTTCAATTTTACTTTCATTAAAAGACAGATAAACAAAAGAAGAAATAAACGATTGTTCTCAGATGGAGGGTTACCACAGTTTCATGTAGAAGTGGAAGTGAATTTACAGACGTCAAGTTCAATCCCTTGTTTTAAAGGTTGGGAAACTGGTCCTCCAAGGCTGTCTGGATTGGCCTTACCTCCCACATCTGATGAGCAGCAAAGGCTGATCTCAAGTCCAGGGTTCACAACCCTGGTCCTGTGTCATTTCCATGATATCCCATGAGGGATGGAGGAGGCACATGTGCTGGAGAAAACACTGGGCCTAGGAGTTAAGACCCCTGAGTTTCTGCCCCCGTTCAGCCACTAAGCACCTATGTACCAGTGGGCACCCTGAGTGCTCTCTCTGGTCTCCCATTTTTTTACCTTCAAAATGAAAGTTGGATATTATAGTCCCTTGTGTTGCTAACATCCCACAAGTCTTTCATGGGTAACACTCATTCTGTATTCAGGCTAATGGACTAGGCAGATGGGCACAGATGTGTTTGGCAGTGAATGGTCATGCAGTGGTGCCTAGCATACTAACGAAAAGAGCAGTGGCCTCACATCTAAGGAATTAATGAAGAGTGAGAATCAGGAGGTGAAAAAAATTACAAAGGTGGAAAATGAGCGGCAAGCGTTGCAAGCTTGTGTTCACCTTCACTTATTTGCAAGCTTGAGCTTCGACCTCACTACTCACATAGTGATTAAACACTGATACATTTTTCTTGCTTTCTCAGATTCCTATAACACAATTTCTACCTCTGCTTTTATTAACAAGTAAAACATCGTCCTTTCATTGTCTTTTCCTCTTGGAACCCTAAGTTCCTAATTTTTAGGATGCCAAGCGTCAAGAGATTCATGCAAGTCATTTTAGCTTTTCTTTTAGATTTTTAAAACACTTTCTTCTTTCTTTTCTCTTTCTCCCTCTATTGGCTTCAATGTGTGATTAGGTTTGTCATAGGGTGTTATAACCTTAGCAAAATTTTCATTAGCATTCCCTGTGCATGCTTTAATTAAAGGAAACTCATGTTTTGCTCCAGTCACGGGAGAAATGAAAGTTATAATCTAATGCTAAACATGCTTGTACTTTACATTTTTTAACTGAACCCTCTTCTCCGATATCAGAACAGAAACAAGGCCATAGACCAACATCCGCTCTCAGAAAAATTCATAAGTAGGACGGTTCTAAGACTGTTTCCAATTATCTCATGTCCTTCTTGGTTTTAAAGGACAAAGATCTAAATGAGGAGTTGTCCCTTCCTATAGGAAACAGAGCATTAATTGCTGACATTTTTACATGCTGCTGAGGAGTATATGTGAGGTATAACACATATATTTCTACAAGATTCCCACATTAATTGTACAAACTTTACTTGGGTTATTTGCATTAGTCTTTTCACCAAATCAATGCTGCTAATTTTATTCATTATACAAAAATCAAAATTTAAATCACCAGGCTTTCTCTCAAATGTCTGGAAACCTAATAAACTTTCAAACTATCTTTTTTTTTTTTTTAAGATTTTATTGGGGAATTGAGGGAGGGGAACAGTGTTGGGGAATCGGGGAAGGGGAACAGACAGGTGGCTGTCCTTTTGTTCTTCAGTCTAGTTGTGGAGGACGTTGCTTCACTGGCCCATGTTGGTATTATCATCACGTTCTTCCCGGGTGAGGCAGATTGGTCGCCGGCCACTGGACGGCCACTCACAGCGGCTCTTGGCAGCTCGCACCAGCTGCCGGCCGCTCACGCTGGCTGTCGGCCACACACAGTAGCTTATGGCAGCCCACTGCAGCAGGGGCTGCAGCCTACAGCCGTCGCCGGTGACTCACAGCAGCCCAGCTCCAGGTCGAGCTGTTGTTCACCATCTCAGCTATAGAGGGTGCAGCGCCACTGGCCCTCATGTGGGATCTAAACCTGGGCCCCACTGCTCAGAGCTGGCATCCCAAGCCAGCTCCCAACCAATGCGCCACTCGGCCGGCCCTCAAACTATCTTTTATACGTAGTGATTATGGAAATAAACATTCTTGGGACTTTCTCCTTTTTTATTCCACCAACAAGAGAAGACCATATAATTTCTTTCAATACAACTCCTATTTCTGTGATTTTCAATGTACCTAAAACTTAGCTCTGGCATATCATATCCAAGAGCTTATATTTCTAGTGACCTTCATATAGTCACTTTCTTTTTTAAAAATTGCTTTAGAAAACCTTTAATGTTTGTGTTTTTTTGGTGAGTGTGACTTAGAAATTACTCAAGTTGGTGAGCAAATTTTAAGATAACTCTCTCCACATACCAAAGGAAGCTTGAACTACCCAGGAACTCACTGAGGCCTGCAAAGAATTGACAGTTATATGCATGACCCCTGCCCCTGTCCTAACTCCTTCTGCCCTCTGCTGTGGGCTTCCAGGAATTTGCTCCTGCAACTGTTGGCCACTGAACCTGAGAAATAAGTAAGAGTGGCAGAACAAAGAGTGGATGGCACCCCATCCCGGTGAGTTCACGATCAGTGCACACCATAACCTGAAGGCAAGTCATTAATTCACAATGAGAAATCACTGTTACAGAGACCCAAAATTCTTAAAATTGCATGTCCTTTTTCCTGTGGACAGACCTACAGGGGAAGCCAAATAATACTTATAATATTGCTACATGAGTTGGAATTAGAAAATGGAGAGTTAATGGCATCCGGATAAAAGAGCTGGATATATCTATTTCATAAAAGAGATGTTCTTACTAATGGGACCACAATATTTGAAGTCCATTAGCTAATATTCCTTCATCGCTGGATATGCTTGGATAGGCATTCTAGCATTTACTTCAGTGACTCACCTTGTTCTATGTTTCCTAACTGACAAGCTTTCCTGATGATTGAAACGTTCTTTATTTAGACTTGTCAATACATTTAATCATATCATGGTGAAATTAACCCTGCCTGGGAGCCGTTCTGTCTCTTTAAAATGATGGTCATTCATCAATTAAACATTTATGGAGTGTCTCCCATGTGCCAGGACCTGAAGCCTTTATTAAGCAGACAGCAGTAAAGGAGGCAAGTTACGAAGTCTAGTGGGGGGTGTAACAATTAAACAAGCAATTACAGTAATGTGTGATAAGTGTTACAGAATGAAAAGTGCAAGGAGCTATGGATCATATCACCACTAGTCAAGGGGACTCAAGAGGGCTTCTGGGAGAAAGTGATGCCAAATTTGAGACCTGAAGGATGAAACTGGGAAGGACAGAGATGAGAAAAGTATTCTTGGTAAAGGGGACTTCCTGTGTGAAGGCCCAGAGGTGAGAGAGTGCAAGCTACCTTCAAGGCATGAAAGAATTTCATTGGGGCTATAATATAAGGTGAAGATGATAATGGCTGGTGAACTCAGCAGGGATCTCATGAAGGATCTTATTAGACCTGTTATGGAGATTGGACTCTATCCTAAAAGCAATGGGAGAGACTCTGGAGGGTTTTAAGTAAGAGAATGATGATGAGATTCTCAGTTCAGAAAGATCACTCTGGTTGTAGCATGGAGAAGGGATTTGTGGGAAGAAAGTTTAGAAAAAGTGAAGCCGATTAGTGGGTCATAGCATTTTTCTGGCAAGAATGAAAGGTGGGTAGATAGGGTTAATCAGTGTAGTGACAGTGAGAAGGAAGGAAATAGTGTTTGAGATACAGTTATGGGGAAGAATAGATAGGATTTGATGCCTAGATGAACATGAAAGGTAGAGGTGATGAATCAAGAGTGAGTCCAGGTTTTGCTGACATAGGGGATAGTAGGGGAAGGTTGGGTGTGGAGAGAAGATGAATTCAGGCCAGGACATGATGAGTGATGTGTTTATGAGTTTGAAAGGCAGTTGGATACATAAATCTGTAGCACAGGAGAAATGTCAGAACTTGAGATAATATTTTGGAATCATCATCAGTAGAGTCTTGGAAGCTATGAGAAGAGATGAGTTCACTTATGGAAAGCACAGAGCATATGGAAAGAGACCAGCATTGGATTTTAGCTGGAAAAAGAGCAGCCTGAGAAATAGAAGGAGGTGGTTCAGATGAATGGACGATTCAACCCCAAAATTCTGTCCTGTGGGTCTGCTTTCTAGAACAATTTTCCTGATCTAATTTTCTTTTTTTTTTTTAAAGATTTTTTTTATTGGGGAATTGGGGGGATGGGAACAGTGCTGGGGAATTGGGGGAAGGGGAACAGACAAGTTGCTGTCGTTTTTTTTGTTGTTGTTGTTCTTCAATCTAGTTGTGGAGGACGTTGCTTCACTGGCCCAAGTTGGAAACATCATTGCGCTCTTCCCAGGCAAGGCAGATCAGTCGCCGGCTTCTGGACAGCCGCTCACAGCGGCTGCTGGCCGCTCACGCTGGCTGCTGGCCACACACGGTAGCCCATGGCAACCCACTGCAGCAGGGGCTGCAGCCCTACGCTGTCTCCGGCGACTCATGGCAGCCCAGCTCCAGGTTGAGCTGTTGTTCAGCATCTTAGCTGTGGAGGGCAGTGTCACTGGCCCTCATATGTGGGATCCGAACCGGGGCCCTCTGGCATCCCAAGCGAGTTCTTAACCATCGCGCCACTCGGCCGGCCCCTGATCTAATTTTCTTAGCACAGGTTTCTCTGAAAAATATTCTAAGGCTAGGACTAAAGAAAGGTTCACACTTTATATGGTATGTTCAAACCTGGGATAGCAAGGATGAGGAAAAAGGAAGAGAGGGAAGAAAAGATGAGAATCAATGCAAAATGCTCTACAGTGACCAGATCATGAAGGATCTTATTAGACCCGTTAAGGAAGCTGGACTCTATCCATGCTTACAACAATTTTGTAATGAGCAAGAAGAGACCCAGGAGGTCACTCTCAGATGTGTCCACTCAGCACATAGGAAGTCTACTTGCATTTCTCTGGATGTGAAGCACTATGCCATCTCTTTTCCCATCGCCTCTTTTCCATTATTAATGTTACCCCAGGTGTATCAGTTATGGTTAACCCAAGAGGCAGAATCAATAGGGGACTGTATGTATGGATGTGTCATGAAAATTGGATTATGCAATTGGGTGATTGGTACAATAGTCTCCAGAAAGCTGTCTCCATATCTGATACTGGAGCTTGAGCTGGAAGGGATGACCATGAGCAAGCTGGAAGCCTGTGAGGAAGGACTGATGCCCACATCCATTCTTGTTGCCTCTGACCTCTGTGAAGAGGTTGGTCCAGCAGAAGCTGGGAGTCTTTGTCATGGAGTGAAACATATACACCTGGCCCAGGGGTCAGAAAAACTGAAGGTGAATTGAGAAAGTAGGATAATTGCAGGCCCAGATCAGCAACATGTGTCAGCTACAAAATGGCAGCCCCCTTTCTTCCTCCTTCCAAATCTCACAAGAATCTCCTGGCGGCCCACCGGCGGTCATGAGTTTTAGAATCAAGATTGCTACCTACTTCTCTTCCAAGCTTCTTTCTAGGGTTAATTTTTGAAAACACAGGACCTGGTGGGAAATTAATTCCCCACATTAATGTGTGGCATCACCTGGCCTCTGCAGTGTGGTGGTGCTTCATCCAAGTTCAGGGAGAAGCCAGAAACTTTGGGCAGCTGCTGATGGGGAGGGTCTGACACATCTGCAACAAGTGTTTGGTTGGCCTTTAGCAACAGCAGAATGGGCTGGGAAGCAGGTAGATATGAGGAATCTGAAGTGCCTCATAAAACAGTTATCTGTTGGAAAATTTCAATAAATGATACTTAATAGGACCTGTAAACTGGAGTGGAAAATGTTTTAAATCTGGGCCAGAAAACTTTGAAAGGCTTGTTTTTGCAGGGCAGAGAAATATAATATTTCAGAGACTTGCATGTGAGGCCTGTAGTTCTTATGTGTTGACTGTAAACCTTTGTGCATGATAGTATTCATGCAAAGTCAAGGCAGATTCCATGCGTACACTGTGCTGCTTCTGGTAAAAATTATTGAATGTTAAGCAATTATATAAACTTGTTAGATTTTATTCATTGTATTTAAGAAATGTCATCATCCCAGATAGAAAGATTTCACTGTAGAGCAATTTCAAACAAGGTTCAGTGACAATAACGGTGCTTGGCTCAAAAGTAATGAAAAGCATGAGATTATCAGATTATGGGAAAAAAAATTTAAATATTTCCCTCTCCTTCCAGGCTTCATGCACATGTCTCCAACACTGACTTTACAGAAACACAGTACAAGTACAAACAAATAGATGGAGAGATAGTCTCTGCTATAAAGCCATTTCTGAAAAGAGGGTTTCATGTCAAGCCAATTGTATATAAACATTAATTTCCCCTACCTGGTTGGTACCTTGTGATCTTGTTCTGAGTGACTACCTGTGACAGATGTATATTTAACTAGAGCACCATGTGGGCTGAGTCATTGCTTAGCTCAACTGTGGCTTTTACTCAACCCCAGCTCCCGGCCTGTGATGCCAGGTACTTCTCTCTCACATAAGAAATCTGATCACGGCACATGAATCAGGGTGAGTTATAATGTGCATACTGTGAAATGAGTACTGAGTCGGGGTGAAGAAAGATGTCTTCAAGCCCATCTTCCTGTAAGGGTGAAACTTAAGAAATCAATAACTTGGTTAGCTTATAGCTTGATTTACCTTGTAGTTTGCTATTCAGCTGTCTTTGTTTCTCTCCCTCACTGCCCAATTTAATTGCTCTGCTTTCCCAAGGCTACATGCATAGCTCATTAATCTAGCTGATCAGAAGAACACTAACTTGCAAGAAACCGAGTCAACCCTCAGCCATTCGGACACCGGCAACCAGGCTGCAATTCTGGACTGTGATTTTCTGTCCGATGACTATGACTCACCCATAAGATGGGGATTCGAGATAACCATCGTGGAACCAACCAGACACCAGGAGTTGTTCTCCTGGAAAAGTCCCATGCCTAACTCCCCCTTTCCACTGTTCTGCTTCTTCTTGTGTACCCATCAAACCTTTTCACCTTTCTAGGAACTGGAAATGGCTTTTGGACAGGAGTCCGCCATCCTCCTGGAGTGCCGGCATTTTGAATAAACCTGCTTTTCTTTCTGCCAACCCTGTCTTTCAATTTTTGGCTTTTTCAAGCAGCAGGCAGTCAGACCTTAGCATAGTAATACCCCTACCCCATTAGGAGGTCTTGGCAGAGGTGTCTGAACAGAGTCTCAGCTGAGTCTCCCTCCCCCACCAGCAAGAAGGCCTCCAGTTGGAGGCACCCAGGCTGGGGTTACCAGTGTGTATAAGGGAGTCTGCTGTGGGAAGGCAGCTTCCCCCGCCATGAGGCCTGCCAGGCAAAGCCTTGTGATTGGCTATGGTCAGGCCTGAGAAACCACAATAGGGTTTTGGCCTGAAGATGGGACCCCTCAGGACCCTTGTCTGTTTGTCCCCTAATCCATCACAAAAGCCTAAAATAGTGCTAGGCTTTTTTGAGTACATGGTAGGTGCTCAGTAAACAGTTATTTTTATAGCTGGTAACACTGCTGGGTGAGTAAGGCCCCTGCAGAGACTTCAGGGACTAGTCTACTGCCCCTGATGTTATCGAATGTTAGAGCAGTTGGCTCTAAAATTGATGAGTTACAGCAATACATCAAATGCCCAGTCCAGGTCCCCAGCAGAGCAAACACAGTAAACACTGGAATTGTGGCATGTGCTTGGGAAGTAGATGAAAGAAAAAAAGCTGGCAAGAGAAAAAATAATGAAGAAATGAATGTGTGATTACTGGAGGTCTGGGAAGTGCTCCTTTGTGCCAACTGTAGGAAAATGTAGCCCTATAATTCTCAACCCTCATTTGAAGAAAGCAGATTAGGTTATAAAATTTGTAACAACTCTCTGCACCTTCTGCCATTTGGCCTTTGGGCTCATTGGCAATGCGACGGTCACGACACTCTTTGTTCCCCATAGGTCAGCAGAAGAATTAGCTTCCTGTCTCTGATTATAGTGTATTCTCATTTTAGAGGGGGCTGTCCTCATCTTTGCATGCTGCTCCCCCATCTGTCTCTCTAGTTTGTGCCTTTGCCCAAATTTAGAACTATAATTCACAATTCACTCCGTCAGGTAGGATGTCTTCTGTGCTCAGTGTTAACTCATTGAATTGAAAGGATCACAGAGGCTAAACTTTCTTTTTTTTTTAAAGATTTTTATTGGGGAATTGGGGGATGGGAAACAGACAAGTTGCTGTCCTTTTTGTTCTTCAGTCTAGTTGTGGAGGACGTTGTTTCACTGTCCCAAGTTGGCACCATCATTGCGCTCTTCCCGGGTGAGTCAGATCAGTGGACAGGCACACGCGGTGGCTGCTGGCCGCTCACACTGGCTGCTGGCTACACACGGTAGCCAATGGCAACCCACTGCATCAGGGGTTGTAGCCTACACCCTTGCCGGTGACTCAGGGCAGCCTAGTTCCAAGTTGAGCTGTTGTTCAGCATCTTAGCTGTAGAGGGCAGTGTCATTGGCCCTCATATGTGGGATCCGAACCGGGGCCCTCTGGCATCCCAAGCCATCTCTTAACCAATGTGCCACTCGGCCCGCCTAAGGCTAAACTTTCTAAACAAGAAAAGCCTCTTATGTTGAATGCTTCTTGAAGAATTTTCATATTTTCATTTCATTACTTTATAAATTATTACCAGGAAGCTAAATCTTTGTAGTCTATAAACAATATGATAAAGTACAATTTTTCTCTTTAATGGATTTGTTTTTAAAGAAAGGAAGCCTGGATTCAAATGTTTCAAAGATGTTTTCTTTGATCCCATGCTATTTAAAACTCATTCTTTAAACATCTGATGAATAGATCTATTACGTTTTTAAGGCTGATTAAATGCTCACTTTGAAATGATGGAATGAATTATCACATGATGATTTCATTGCAGGACATCTTTTAGGTGTCCAGTGTTATGTGGGATTGAGTCACAATATGCTCTGCAGATTGACAGGCCATGTATAAGCAGGAGTCTATCTTTGATCTCATCATATTTTCAGTGGTAGTGGAGATGGAGATGGTGAAGCATTATTATTTTTCTGCACAGAAAATTATGCCACAAAATAAATCATGTGCAAGGCTGTCATGACTGCAACAGTTATGAAAGGAAAAAAGAATAGTTACAGCTCCCTTTCAGTGCACAGTGAAATAGTGAACAATTTGTTAAATATCCCTGGAGTCAATTAAACTGGCAGATGATCAGTTTGGTGGCTGTCAACCCTCAGTGGGAGCCAGTTAGAATTCATCAAAAATGAAAATGGATGAATCTGGAAAAACAGTATTAGATTTATGGGGGAAAGCAAACATGTCATTGAGCCAAAAATAATTTTGGTGGGCATTCTCTAAAGGAGTCTGGTAAATGGAAGACTATATAGTCGTACCACGTTCACAGTGTTCTGAATATTTCTTCTGCAGTGTTTTAAGTCATCACTGTAAAGGAATTAAATTAGATGGATTTAGTATACACAACATGAGAGAACCATCCTGCAAGCTGCAGCCATTGTTAATTTTGTTCCAGGAGCAGCCTTGCATGAAACATTGGAGGGATTTTTCTTTTCTTTTTGCATTTCAGCTACAGATAAACCCTACAGATTGCTCCAGATGAATGCAATGGAAATGCTGAAGACTGTACAGCAATTCTTTTTAAAGTCAGATATTTGATTGGGAAAGATGTTTGAACAATCTAATGATGGATGTTCATTAGTTCACTACTGTCAAGACGAGTTACTACTCCACTTCTCTGATGCTGATCGCATTTTTGCAGTTATGATTGAGTTGTTGAAGAAAAAACAACTCTACAGAGCTTTCTCGACTGTGTCCAAACCAGCACCAACTTGAAATATCATTGGCTTACTCAGCAGCATCAAACCCCACAAAGAGAATAGGTTAGATCCATCCCAGAGACTTTTCTGCAGCAGCAAATGGATTTGCCCTCTTTAGAGCAGGGAGCACAGTTCCAACATAATTATTCTTATTGGAACAGACTAAGGAATTTACTTCAAATGTGGTTGCTGATTGTCCTGGGGAAGCTGTGTCAGAATAAATATTCAACTACTCTTCACAGGCATAATTTGTTCATTCTCCCATGAAACATTTGTGCTTTGTGAACTGTATAAAGCCAACTTTGTTTAAAAGCAGGAAATATTCTTTCACTTTAGCAAAACTTGTATATTGCTTAGGTAGGGTCCCATTATAATGAAAATACTTTAACATCCAGTTCTTTGCAAAGGGGTCGTTTTCATATGCCAAATTGTCCTGAAGGAATAGCCCTTTGTTACTTGTTCGCAATCA
>NW_017732801.1:0-2098 GCF_001890085.2 Hipposideros armiger | reverse complement strand
TGCCAATCACAGTAACAGATTTCACATTCCCAAGGCTCTGAGAAATTATATAATTTGTATAAGATCACACAGGTTGTAGTTGTCAAAATTTATCTGAAGCAGAGGTCTCTTAAATATGAAACTACATTGTTCCCCTGCTACAAAGTCCTGAGAAAAACCACAATGTTCACAGTTTCTATACTGCAAATTTTTTTTTAAATAATAGAATTCTAGGTATTCTTTTTTTTTTTTAAATATTTTTATTGGGGAATTGGGGGATGGGAACAGCGCTGGGGAATTGGGGGGAAAGGGAACAGACAAGTTGCTGTCGTTTTGTTCTTCAGTCTAGTTGTGGAGGACGTTGCTTCACTGGCCCAAGTTGGCATCATCATTGTGCTCTTCTTGGGCAAGGCAGATCAGTCACCAGCTTCTGGACGACCGCTCACAGTGGCTGCTGGCTGCTCATGCTGGCTCCTGGCTCCACACGGTAGCTTATGGCAACCCACTGCAGCAGGGGCTGCAGCCTATGCCGTCGCCGGTGACTCACGGCAGCCCAGCTCCACGTTGAGCTGTTGTTCAGCATCTTAGCTGTAGAGGGCAGTGTCACTGGCCCTCATAAGTTGGATCTGAACCAGGGCCCTCTGGTATCCCAAGCCAGCTCTTAACCAACACACCACTCAGCTGGCCCAATACTGCAAAGATTTGTGCAGTAGTAAGAGCAAGAACTCTCAAGACAAAAGAGTGTACTCTGAGCACTAAGCTTTGGACAATTTCAGATAATGAGACAGAACTCTTTGCAATGACATATTTTTTTTATTAAGATTTTATTAGGGAATTGGGGAAGGGGAACAGCCAGGTTGTTGTCCTTCAATCTTAGTTGTGGAGGGTGCAGCTACCTCAGCTCCAAGTCCAGTCGCCATCCGGCTGCCCATTGGCAGCTCGCTGCTGCTTGGCTCAAGGTGCCTTGTTCAATCTTAGTTGCGGGTAGGCATAGCCCACCATCCCATGCGGGAGTCGAACCGGAAACCTTGTTGCTAAGAGTGCACGCTCTAACCACTGACCCATCCTGCCATCTGTTGGCAGCTCAGTGGCAGCTNTCAAAGGTAGCGCACATAGTATAATAAACCTACATGTACCCAATTTCAGCGGTTATCAACATTTTGCTAATTATGCTTCACTCCCTCCACCTTTCTTCTGCTGCAGTATTTTAAAGCAAATCCCATTGTGCTATTTCATATCTAACACTTCAGTATGCATTTCTAACTAACAAGATCGTCTCCCACCATTTCTTTTTTTTAAAAAGCAAACAAACATAACTATCATGCCATTATCATGGATAATAAAACTAACAATAATTTCTTTAATTTCATTTAAGCTCAGACAATATTTTAATGTCCCTGATTATCTCAAAAATGGGTTTTTACAATTGGTTTATTTTACCAGGTTCCACACAAGGTCCACACTCTACATTTAATTAATATGTTAGGTCTTTTTAATCTTATAACCACATACCTCTCCACCCTTTCTTTTTATTCATACCATTAGTTTGTTAGAGAAACAGCCATTTATCCTTAGAATGTCTCACATACTGGACGTGGCCAATTTGCTTCTGCATCATGTCAACTAGTTTTTCTCCATATTTCCAGTAACTGAAATTTAAGTCTAGATTTGATTACATTCAAGTTGAATTTTTTTAGACAAGGCTACTCCACAGATGGTGCTTCCTATTGACTCATGTTGCAAGATGTGTAGTTAACTGATTGTACCAGTTATTTTAGCAATGCTAAGACTGGGCAGTGTGTTTAGGTGGTATCAGTTTAATGTCTCTATTATCAAGTGTGCCATTAACCTTCCTCCCAGTGAATGCCTTTTAATTATATGTTTACTGACAACAGTTGTATTGTCCATAAATAAAGTACTCAAGACTTCTTGACCAATGCTCACTTCAAATGCATCCCAAGTTTTTATGTCACTCCTTATCCCTAGCCTTGACACCAAGTTTATGCTTCAAAAATGGCACTTTTTAAACAGTGTTCTTTCCTCTCCATTTCCCCCAGTGTGCTTGCACAATCATCTTATTTAATTGACATGTACTTTCTTTCACCCCCTAATCAGTAAT
>NW_017732800.1:164737-165635 GCF_001890085.2 Hipposideros armiger | reverse complement strand
AACAGACAAAAAGCTGTTTCACCTGTTAACCCAGAGCTGTTTTTTCTCTTGGAACTCTCAGCATCATGTAGAAATCAGTTTCGAAGATGCTACAGTACCCTAACTTTCAACAAATAACTCGCATAATTATTCAGAAAGTATCCTCATCTTGCTGTTACTTACCCTAATTTAGATTGTGTTATGTTTCTATTGTTGTGTAACAAATTACCACAAATTTAGCGACTTAAAACAGCAGCCATTCATTATCTCTCAGTCATATAGATCAGGAGTTTGGGAACAGCCTAACTGGGTTAGCTCAGGGTCTCAGAGACTGAAATCAAGGTGTTGGCTAGGCTTTGTTCTCATATAGGTCATTTACAAGATCACTCAGGTTGTTGGCAGAATTCAGATCCTTGTTTGTTGTTGGCTGGAGGCCACTTTCAGCTCCTAGATGCTACTCCCTGGTACTTGCCACATGGCCCTCTTCATCATCAAAGCCAATGGTGGAGAATCTCCCTTATATCAAACTTTTCTCCCACTTTCCACCTCTCTGACTTCACAAATGCCCCATCCTTTTCAAAAGGCTAACCTAAGTAGGCCACGCCCATCTCCTTTTTGATGAACTCAATGTCCATTGATTAGTAACCTAATCTTTGATGGGACATCCATCATATTTGCCCTGCCCACACTCCAGGAGGGAATTATATGGGATGTAGCCACAAGGAAGTGAGAATCTCAAGGGGGCATTTCAGACTTCTCCCTATTACACTTAATTATTCTTCAGTGGCATCCTGTGTGAGTGTCCATATACCACTTCCAAATGAAGAATTTCACTTTTCTTTCATATCAGAAAAGTCCATCACTATAATATAATGCTCAGATTTTCTGACAGAACAACTAGTGTGACTTGGGCACTGAA
>NW_017732800.1:163048-163937 GCF_001890085.2 Hipposideros armiger | reverse complement strand
GAAAGGACAAAGGTTGGCAGGAGCCAGACATGTCACTAGGAACATTAATCCTGTAAGTGAGAAGAAGCCAGGGGGTGTTATAGAAGAGAATGAAATGATCATATCTGTGTTTTTGAGACACAACTTTACTTCTAACTGTAAGAGAGAAGGTGAAGATAGGAAGACCAATTAGGAGGTTATTACATGGGCAAGTGATGACAAGGGCCATACCTAGGCCAATTGCAGCAGAAGAGAGAAGGAGAAAATGACTGAAAAGTGAGTAAGAGTTTAATTTAGACTCACTGACTGATTAGTTATGGGTTTCTGGAGATAAGATAAACAATTAGGATTGACCAAGGTGTACAGATGAGGAACTACAACAATGAAGGTGACAATTTGCCAACAAAGTATGTGCAGTAGTGAAACTGGAAAAACAGGTTTTTCTTTCTTCTCTGTTAGGGCTAATATAAAGTAGGCACAGAAAGGTTAGCTGAGATGCTTATAATTATAGAAAAATTTTGGTCTTGTTGGGTTTCAGTTTAATAATCTAATCCTGTTTCTTTTTTATAGGTGTTTAAGTGAATTGTCTCTAGAAGGTAGAATTAGAGATACAGATATAGATGTAGATAAAGATATGGATACAGATACAGATTAAAATATAGATATAGTACATACATGTGTATAATACATATACTTTCATATTTTATGTATTTTATGTATAATAATCATATACACATTACATATTTATAGACACACATTCAGACCTTGCTTCCCACTCTGGTTAGCTACAAATAAATTTGGGGCTAACTTTGCCATAGAAGTATCTGTAAATAAAATCAATAATATTCTATTCTGTGCCTGGGGATTCCCAGATGTTGATATACAGGTAGTAGAGGACCAGTCAATATCT
>NW_017732800.1:160021-160982 GCF_001890085.2 Hipposideros armiger | reverse complement strand
GCACCCGTATGTTCATTGCAGCATTACTAGTGATAGTCAAGATTTGAAATCAACCTAGATGTCCATCAATAGACGAATGGATAAAGAAGTTGTGACATACACACATACACACACACACACACTCACTGGAATATTATTTAGCAATAAAAAGGAATGAAATCTTGCCATTTCAGACAACATGGATGGACATAAAGGGTATTGTGCTAAGTAAAATAAGTCAGACAGAGAAAGACAAATAACATATGATATCACTTATGTGTGGAATCTAAACAAACAAAGCAAATAAATAAACAAAACAAAAAAGAAAAACACCCATGGGAATAAAGAACAAGGTTGTCAAAGAGAAGGTGGGGTGAGAGGGTGGGAATGAAATAAAAATAAATGTTTAATAATAGGGGAAAATTTTTATTATACAGATGAAAGTTAACCTAAATGCTACTCTACTGCTGTATGTCAATTTGTAGCAGAATTATATGTTTTAGATGTTTAGTTTTTTATTAGTGCTACTAAACAAATTCCTTTAGTAGTTAGATTCTTTTACATACAGCAAAGTATATTTTTGAATGTTAAATTTATTTTGAGATCTGTAACAAAAAAATGTGGCAAATGCTGCAGATACATTCTCTTTTTTTGGACTTGAAATATCATTCCTTTATTTTTTTATAAATTTATTCGGGTGACATTGGTTAATAAAATTAGATAGGTTCAAGTGTACAATTCTATAATACATCATCTGTATATCACATTGTGTGTTCACCACCCAAAGTCAGTTCTCCTTGCATCATCATATAGTTAATCCACTTTACCCTATTCTACCTCCCCTTTCCCCCATTACCCTCTGGTAGCTGCTAAACTGTTGACTGTTTCTATGAGTGTTTGTTTGTTTGTCTTGTTCATTTGTTGCTCTCAGTTTTATATTCCACATCAGTGATGTCGTATTGTTCTCGACTTTTTCTGTCTG
>NW_017732800.1:151894-154851 GCF_001890085.2 Hipposideros armiger | reverse complement strand
ATAAGATGAAATGCTGGATTACTGGCATACCTTAGAAAACATTAGTATTTATAGAAAATGCTAGATAATATGTATGAAATTTTAAGAGCATGAATTCTCATGGAATGACAGCAATTATGTTGCTTGCATTATTCAGTTGTATATAAGAATATGTTTCTGTGTTTTATATCTTTTATATTCATGTACATTCATGGTTCTCATTAAATTGAACTCTGAGCAGATAAAATCCTTATGTATAATATGTATTTCCCTAGGTCACAGCAACTATATTTGGAAACACTAAGTATAGCTCTCTCTGGCCATAAACGTATGCTTCAATACAATGTGACACTTAGAATGATATCAAAAGAATGAGAAAATTATGCAGAATTTCCAAGTGTCTTAATTTAAAGCTCTCTGAATTTTCAGAAGGACTTTGGACCCACTGATGGTTATCATATGGACATTTAATTAGAAAACATCATAGCACATGTGCAGCTGTGTGCACAGAGACATGCCGCTGCCTCTCAGGCCAAGAAGTGCTGACATTATGGAGCTACAGCTATATGTCAAACAGTGTTTGCACTTTCCATTAATGGCTGTGAGGATTAAACAAACAAACAAACAAAACATGTACATAAAGAATGTAAAGCAGCCCCTGGCACATAGTAGGAACTCAGAAGGGAATGGAATTTCTTGTGATCATTGTTAATTTCATTTAGTCTTTTTTGTGTGATGGAACTGACAGAGATGCAGCCAGAGTTCAAACCCATACCTTCTTATCTTCAATGCCCTCCCCTGCAACACGCCCATTGAAAGGTTCCTGGAACCAATTCTGAAGTTTAGCATTGACCACACTTTTTATTCCTCTCCTCTGCCTGACTGTCTAGAGAACATAAAGAGGGTCAAGGTAGGATTTTTTATACCCCAATACTGAGCACACTGCTGTCTAGTGTGTATTAAAGATTTAATTAGGGCCTGTTGAACTGGATCTCCCTCCCATGCTCGCTACAGCCACAGAAAGAACCCATCTACACTTCCATGTTGAGTACTTTTCATAAGCCAAAGCTGCTACCTCATTTTTTCACCTAATTATCCTGCCTCCTACTTCCTACTGTGGAAAGGCACATCCCCAGGTGGTGAAATCAGGCAACTGAGGTGGGAAAGGGTCTCCCCTGCCAGAACAAGATAAGCTATGATTTTCTCACAGTGTTCTTGCCACTCAAGAAAAAGGAGAAGGACATATAGGGTACAGTTGAGCTTAAACTCTGTCTAAGAGGAAGCAATAGCAAACCTTAGTGGCGCTTTCCACTCACCACCTCTGATGGTATAACAGACCACCCTCTGGGGCCTGGAGCAGCAGCTCTTCCTCCAGGCCTGCTGCTTTCCACAGCACCTGGAGTTCCCTTCTGCAGTGCTGCCCATTCTAGAGGTGCCCTAATGTAGAAAAAGGGCATGGGGGTGATGGCCACTGAGGCAATGGCCATTTGGGCTTGGGCCATGGCAGGACCTCAGGGCCCATAACATAACACCATAACAGAAACAAATCCACCTTGCACCACAGTGTCCCACTGCCCTCAGCAAATACAACCCCCACTCCCATCCCCGTCCATGCATTTCTCTGGAAACCTCTGCTCCATCATACTCACCATCTCTTTGCCCTCAGATGCTGGCTCCTCTTCTCTCTCCTCCAGGCACTCATGAACTCTCATTTCCAATGCTGTCTCAATTCCTTTGCCTATAGCATCCTAGCCTTCAGCTGGACCCCTTCCTCCCCCAAAGTTCTCTAACCTCAACCACCTCAGCTTCATGTTGGAAATGCCACTGGCTGCCTTGAATCATTATTTAATGGTCCTACCTTATGCCCCCAGCTTGATGTAAACTATTTAAAGGCAAGGACTATGCTTTGCATGTTTTGTATCAACTGTAGTACTTTTTACATGACACAGACTCAAAAATATGAACAAGGTGAAAAGCAAAGGAAAGAAAAACTTGGAAAGCAAATGCAAAGCATAATAAATTAAATTTTTGTTTCATTGTCTGATTATTTTTTGGTTTCCCCTGATTTCAACTAAGTTTTGGGTTCAAAATGTATTCCCTATGGTCATAGTAGAACTACTTCGCAGTATTAACCAAGGCCTTTCTAAGTAAACAAAATATTGTGGCTCTCTCGATTTTTCCTGCATAGAGTTCTTTATTTAATGGACTTCCAAGGAATTCCAAACACTAAACCATGGCTTAAGAAAGAAAAATATTAAGTCAGTGGACCATTAGGATATGTGTTATTTGTTTCATAGCACTGGCCTTTTCTAGAAAGAAACATGAAAACACTAACAGCCAGTGATTTATCTTTTTATTAGAATGTCACAAATGAATAAATGAAATTAATACAGAATCATTGAGTAACCGTTGGTTTTGAAATATGTCCTTATTATCATTGGGTACCCTGGATTTATTAAGTCCTGAATATCCCAAGGTAGTTACTCTTCCTATTTAGGCCAAGGTAGGGGGCAGTATATTCTGCTGAAGCTACATTGTTGATGAACTGTAAAAGCAAAGTTTCAGGTTGATTCCCCTGGATGTTTTCATCTTAGTAATTAAGAAACCACCTTGAGTGGGCAGAAAGGATGGTGCTAGAATCCAAGGAGAAGTTTTTGAGTGTCTATGTGGGACCTTGGAGTTGGTGTAATTGGGAGTCACAGGCCAGTGAACTCTGCACACGTATCTCTTCACTCCAGCCTGCAGCCGGTCCTTTTCTGAAGCACTCTATGTGGTCTCCAGTCACCATGACAGTACCCCTTCTCAGACATTAGGTATATATACTGCAAGACATGCACCTGTTGCTGGCACTGTATTTGGAAAATATCAATGTGCACAGTAAGAGCAAGCAAAGGATATCCATGTTTGTTTGTTTTTTTAACACAGGTTGGAAAACTACTTATAAAGGGCCCATTAGTAAATATTTTATGCTTTGTAGG
>NW_017732800.1:145070-151564 GCF_001890085.2 Hipposideros armiger | reverse complement strand
TTAGGTGCCTGAGCACATAATCACCTCCTAATATTCAGAGGGCCTCCTCTGCTGGCATGGTCTTTAGAAGAAGAGGTGCTGACCAGATCTGTGATGGTACTTATTTCCTTCTAGGGATAGGGTGGTCAGCTACACACTCGGCCGCAGGCTTCCAACAGATCATGTGAGTGGACAGCTGCAATTCCGGTTTGAGATCACTTCCTCCATCAACCCAGGTATTTTGAGCATGAACTAATGTCTTAGCCTTATGTCATAGTGTGGTTCCTTTCTCTAAAATACAATAACTATGATTCTCTCCAGACATGTTCTAGGTTTTGTGAGTCTCTGTCTTTACCATTTGAAGCCTAAAAGCCAGAGATCTGATCTAGAATCCAGGTTGCTGTCTCCTTGATAGAGAGGCTTCTCTTTATTCTGGTAACCAAAAGGTAGAGGGTTAGACAGTGGAATGGGGGTTGACAGTGAGGCCAACATGGGTACGGAACCGTGTCTAGTTTATCATTTACTTCCAGCACCCACATAGGAGGTACTCAATAGATGTTTCATTATTTCTTACGGGAGTGAATGAAGGAATGTAAACATGAATGAATGTGATACATGTCATGCTGTTGAACAACTAAGATTGTACAATGGACTTTTACAATATCACTGGGAAAAATAAAAACTATAAATTGAACACAAAACTTCAGAATCATCCAGTGTTCAGTGTTTCAAGGCAAAACGTATTTCCAAATAAGAATGATGAAAGACCTCAAAATTCCACTTTTGCTCCTCTCCCACAACTCTCATACTAAGTGTAGATTACACTGAGAGTTATTAGTTTCCCCTGCCCACTCATTTAACTACAGAGGCACTTTTCTATACCCAGTATACAATGCAGATTGTAAGAAAACACCTGACTGTGTTTTCCTTTCAAATTCAGCCTTTTCTGTATTCTGCGAATAAAACTGACTCTTCCTTCAGTGTATCAGTAAGGATAGCCTTATGGTTCACCAGAGAGGTTGTTTTTCTTCAATGAGTGAATTGCACTAGTGTGTTTGAAATAGTATGTTTACATCTTGCAGGATCCAATAAAACAAGCAATTGGGGGCAAGTAGATATAAACCATGGTTGCTACTCCTTGAATGGTTGCTTGGTGTGGAGACCTGATTTATTCTTCTGCTGCAATAATTGCCAAATGTCGGAAGACTGTCAGTCTGAGCTTCTAAATGACTGGTTGTTCCCAGTCATTTAGATTCTAGCCCTTTTCTACTCTCTAGTTTTCTAAGAACCTGTCTTACCCATTCTGTCATCCTGGGGGACCCAGCCATATGAAATACACTTAGCAAGTATAATTAGCCCTGCTTGGGATCTGCAAGGAACTGTAAACATTCCTCTCCCATCTCTGAAGTCTTCTATGTAGCAAACATTGTTAAGCACCTACTATGTGCCCAGAACTGGAGTACCACAAAGCTTTGGGTATTTTAACCAAAAAATGGATCCACTTGAAACAGAATTCAGAAATATATAATGACAAATTGTCATTAACACAAGAATTCATTCTTTATTTATTTTTCAACTTTTTTGCAGGACAGTCTGGTTTTGCCCGTTGTCCTTGCTTCATTATTAATAATGCTCCCTTTCACTCTCAAAAGTGTCCCTGTTTGGACAATAAATCATATAGTCACAATAAAGGAACTAGGATCAAGCACTTAGGAGGGAGAGTAGTTAGTTTGTTTTTTTTCACCCATCCTCCTATCAACCACCACCCCCTTTGGCAACTACCAGCTTGTTCTATATATCTATGAGTGTGTTTCTGTTTTGTCTTGTTTATTTATTGTTTTGTTTTGTTAGATTCCACATATAATGAAATCATATTGTTTTGTCTTTCTCCTTCTGACTCATTTCACTGAGCATAATACCTTCTAAGCCCATTCAGGTTGCCACAAATGGGAAGATTTCATTCTCTCTTATTGCTGAATAATACTCCATTGTGTATATATACCACATCTTCTTTATCATTTAATCTACCAGTGAACACCTGGGTTGCTTCCATATCTTGGCTATTATAAATAATGCTGCAACGAACATTGGAGTGTATGTATCTTTTTAAATTAATGTTTTTGTTTTCTTCAGATAAATACCCAGGAGTGAAGTTGTTGGGTTGCAGAGCAGTTCTATTTTTAATTTTTTTAATCTTTGTACTGTTTTCAAAGTGGCTGCACCAATTACATCCCCGCCAACAATGCGCAAGTGTTCCCTTTTCTCTATATCCTTGCCAGCACTTGTTATTGAATGAGGTGGTATCTCATTGTGGTTTTGATTTGCATTTCCCTGATGATTAGTGCTGTGAGCAGCTTTTCTTGTGTCTGTTGGTCATCTGTGTGTCCTCTTTGGAGAAATGTCTATCCAGGTTCTCTGCCCATTTTTTAATTGGATTATTTGAGTTTTTTATTTTAAGTCGTATAAGTTCCTGATATATTTTGGATATTAACCCCTTAATATATACTTGTATGTTATTGAAAAATATCTTCTCCCATTCAGTAGGTTGTCTTTTCATTTTGTTGAAGGTTTCCTTTGCCGTGCAAAACCTTTTTAGTTCGATGTAGCTCCATTTGTTTATTTTTTATTTTGTCATCCTTGCCTAAGGAGACATATCCAAAAAGATATTAAGACCAATGTCAAAGAGTTGACTGCCTATGTTTTCTTCTAGGAGTTTTATGATTTCAGGTCTTACATTTAATTATTCATTCCATTTTGAGTTTATTCTTGTATATGGTATAAGAAGGAGGTCCAGTTTCATTTTTGTGCATGTATCTGTCCAGTTTTCCCAGCACCACTTATTGAAGAGACTGTCTTTACCCCATTCTATATTCTTACCTCCATTGTTGTAGATTAATTGGTTCTCTCTTCCACTGATCTATGTGTCTGTTTTCATGCTGTTACCATACTGTTTTGATTTTTGTAACTTTGTAGTGTAATTTGAAATCAGGAAGTGTAAAACCTCCCACTTTGTTCTTTCCCAAGATTGCTGTGGCTATTTGGTGTCTTTTGTGGTTCTATATAAATTTTAGGATTAGTTGTTTTAGAGGGAGAACACGTTTTTACAGAATTTTTCAGCTGAGTACTGGCCAGTGAGAAACCTTCATCAACACCTACATCCAATATTCTAACATAAAAATCCCTTAGGGTGGCTTACATGTTCATGTCCAACAGAGTACACAAATACCACAATGCTCTCTTGTGGAAGGAATGATGTTTTCCTCTTGCCTGCAGATGATGAAGAGATTTCCCTGAGTACTGAAGCTGAGGCAGCGGAAATTCAGGACAGCCCCATGAACAACCTGGTGGAAAACAGCCATAGGGAGACTCTGCACGATGCACCAGAGCCCTCTGGTAGCTCCAAGCCGGAGCAGCCAAAGGAGGGCAGCACCGTGGACGCTGAAGGGAACGAGAGCCTAGAGCTTACCACGCCAGTGGAGGAAGCGGCAGGTACCACTGAGGCAGGAGACAGCAGCGCAGCCTCTGTGCGACCTGATGGGGCTGGGGAGCACCTGGGCCTGGGACAAGAAGGCACCAAGCCTGCCCTGAGTGCAGAAGAGCTAGCCAAGGGGCTGGACCTGGGAGGGGTGGCGCCCCCAACGGGGCTGCTGGAGAACAGCGAAGCCTCCCGCAGCAATGAGGATCCTGTGGAAGAGCAAGTGTGGACAGAGAACCGGGCTGGGGGGCAAGGAGAGGAAAAGGAGCCAGCAGAGCAGGAGGACGAAGAGGAGGATGTGTCTGCTCTCGGGCAGCAGGACAGGCTGCAGCTGCGCTCCTCGGTGAAGAGAAAGAGCAGGCCGTGCTCCCTGCCTGTGTCCGAGCTGGAGACGGTGATCGCGTCGGCCTGCAGCGACCCCGAGACCCCGCGGACACATTACATCCGCATCCACACCCTGCTGCACAGCATGCCCTCGGCCCAGGGCAACGCCGCGGACAGCGATGGCTTTGAGGAAGAGTCCACTCTCAAGGATGCCTCAGAGAAGGATGGGCACAGCGAGGGGAACACGGTAGCTGCTGAGCTGCCTGCCCTGGAAGAGGGTGGAGAGGACCCCAAGGGGGCTACCCCAGGCACGGCGCCTCCCGTCCACTCCGGCTTGGCCAACAGCCCGGCCCCGAGTGGCGACACGCACCCAAGCACAGAGAGTGAGAGCGACTCCAGCCCCCGGCAGGGCGGGGACCACAGCTGTGAGGGTTGTGACACGTCCTGTTGCAGCCCCTCTTGCTACAGCTCCTCCTGCTACAGCACGTCTTGCTACAGCAGCTCCTGCTATAGCACCTCCTGCTACAGCCCCTCCTGCTACAGTGGCAGCAGGTTCGCCAGCCACACCCGCTTCTCCTCCGTGGACAGTGCCAAGATCTCCGAGAGCACAGTCTTCTCCTCGCAAGATGATGATGATGAGGAGGAGAACAGCGCATTCGAGTCGGTGCCAGACTCGGTGCAGAGTCCGGAGCTGGACGCCGAGTCGGTGAATGGCGCTGGGCAGTGGCAAGACCATCCAGCCACCCCCACCAGGGACGTGGCAAGAACAATGGACAGTCTGGAGTCCCACGTGGCAGGGCCAAGCCATTGGAGAGAAGGTTAGACCTCAAACCTGATCAGAGTGAGAATAGGACCACTGGAGTGACACAGGTCACACCAACATAGTTTAAAAACAAGAGCGGATCAGTCCCAAATGGGCTTGCTGCTGCAATGTGTGTATGCCTATACTGTGTGTGTGTGTGTGTGTGTGTGTGTGTGTGTGTNCTAGAATCCAAGGAGAAGTTTTTGAGTGTCTATGTGGGACCTTGGAGTTGGTGTAATTGGGAGTCACAGGCCAGTGAACTCCGCACACGTATCTCTTCACTCCAGTCTGCAGCCGATCCTTTTCTGAAGCACTGTATGTGGTCTCCAGTCACCATGACAGTACCCCTTCTCAGACATTAGGTATATATACTGCAAGACATGCACCTGTTGCTGGCACTGTATTTGGAAAATATCAATGTGCACAGTAAGAGCAAGCAAAGGATATCCATGTTTGTTTGCTTTTTTAACACAGGTTGGAAAACTACTTATAAAGGGCCCATTAGTAAATATTTTATGCTTTGTAGGTCATAAGGTCTCTGTACCAACACTCAACTCTGCCATTTTAGCATAAAAGCAGCCCCAGACAATAGGTAAACTAATAAGAATAGCCGTGTTCCAATAAAACTAGGTGAAAACTGAAATTTGAATTTTATATAATTTTCATGTCACAAAATATTACTCTTCTTTTGCTTTTTTTCCAACCATTTAAAAGTGTGAAAAGCTCATGGCCATACAAAAATAGGGGGTGGGTCATATTTGGCCCATGGGTTGTAGTTTGCGGACTTCTTATAGAATATTTGATAAGGATTTTTTTGAAGTCTCATTACTGTTGATCAGATGTACATTCCCATCTTAGGTGCCTGAGCACATAATCACCTCCTAATAGCAGGACCACCCAGGGCCTCCTCTGCTGGCATGGTCTTTAGAAGAAGAGGTGCTGACCAGATCTGTGATGGTACTTATTTCCTTCTAGGGATAGGGTGGTCAGCTACACACTCGGCCGCAGGCTTCCAACAGATCATGTGAGTGGACAGCTGCAATTCCGGTTTGAGATCACTTCCTCCATCAACCCAGGTATTTTGAGCATGAACTAATGTCTTAGCCTTATGTCATAGTGTGGTTCCTTTCTCTAAAATACAATAACTATGATTCTCTCCAGACATGTTCTAGGTTTTGTGAGTCTCTGTCTTTACCATTTGAAGCCTAAAAGCCAGAGATCTGATCTAGAATCCAGGTTGCTGTCTCCTTGATAGAGAGGCTTCTCTTTATTCTGGTAACCAAAAGGTAGAGGGTTAGACAGTGGAATGGGGGTTGACAGTGAGGCCAACATGGGTACGGAACCGTGTCTAGTTTATCATTTACTTCCAGCACCCACATAGGAGGTACTCAATAGATGTTTCATTATTTCTTACGAGAGTGAATGAAGGAATGTAAACATGAATGAATGTGATACATGTCATGCTGTTGAACAACTAAGATTGTACAATGGACTTTTACAATATCACTGGGAAAAATAAAAACTATAAATTGAACACAAAACTTCAGAATCATCCAGTGTTCAGTTTTTCAAGGCAAAACGTATTTCCAAATAAGAATGATGAAAGACCTCAAAATTCCACTTTTGCTCCTCTCCCACAACTCTCATACTAAGTGTAGATTACACTGAGAGTTATTAGTTTCCACTGCCCACTCATTTAACTACAGAGGCACTTTTCTATACCCAGTATACAATGCAGATTGTAAGAAAACACCTGACTGTGTTTTCCTTTCAAATTCAGCCTTTTCTGTATTCTGCGAATAAAACTGACTCTTCCTTCAGTGTATCAGTAAGGATAGCCTTATGGTTCACCAGAGAGGTTGTTTTTCTTCAATGAGTGAATTGCACTAGTGTGTTTGAAATAGTATGTTTACA
>NW_017732800.1:91206-140715 GCF_001890085.2 Hipposideros armiger | reverse complement strand
AGGTCTTGACAGCAGCGAGAGCATCAAGGTTAATATCAAATGGCATAAGTAGAAATTATCATTAATATTACTAGGTGGGTAATGTGTAAATATCTTCTGAGTTCCCAAAATGTATTAAAGATTAGCAAAAAATTTTAATATAAATTGAAGAACATTGATTTTACCTCAGTTTTAGAATTTAGCTAACCTTTGTACATATGGGTAGGTATAGCCTACATATATTTGTCATTGTCTGTCTGCTCAGTTCTCGTTGTTGTTGGTTTTTGTTGTTGTTGGTTTTTGTTGGTGTTTATATGTTGTTGGGTTTTTTTTCTTTTCTTTTTTTTTTTGGCTACTTTGGCTAATGGTAGGAAAGGATGACACGAATGCATTACTTGCTTTGTTTCAAGTAAGATTCAAATCCAAAAGCTGCCACCTTTAGTTTTAAAATTTTAACCAAAGATGGCCCCTCTTAGTCATGCCTTTGGAATCCTATGTAAACTTAATTTGCATTTTCTTATCCAGAATTGAGAACCATTTTCTAATCAAGTGACAGTGAGGTAGGAATAATAATTCAAAAGTCACATAACTATGAAATAATTCAGTTGTTTTAAAAGAGAAAAATATAGATTCTGCTATTTTGCTCTTCTGCTGTTTAAATTAGCCTCCAGACAGAATGTGGTAGTACTGTCTCTAGACTGTAAACTCACCAAGATCCAGAATTGTAAATTCCTTATATTTGAATTCTCAGCACCTAAACAAATGCCTGGCACCTACAAATTTTTACAGGAAATAAAGTGAGTACACAAAACATAATTTTAACTATTCCACAAAGCCCAATTCTACATTTCAGAGAAAGAAGGAGTGAGGGAAAGTGGCACATGTAAAGAGAAGTGCAAGGAAATTGGTCAAAGGGGAGAAATACAGGGAGGAAAACCATAATGATATGTAATTAACTGTAGCAACATACAATACACTTTAGTGGCATACAATATGGAGAAGCACCTAGGAGAGTGAGAATGGCATGGACAGTTCCTTTCTTTAACATGGATGTTTTGAATCTCTTCTTTGTTCTAGGCCCATTGCTCTGTGCTGGGCACAGGGAGATAGATCAACATCAGATAACTTATGGAAGGTACTCAATAATTACAACACAGTTGAAAATAACTACACTATCAGGAAATTTGAGGATACACACATAAAAGAGCACAGCTAGGAGTTTGCTGGGATGTTTTAGACCAGAGGTTGGCAAACTTTTTCTGTAAAAAGCCAGATAGTAAATATTTTAGGCTTTGTGAGTCAAGAAGCAAAAATCAAGCAATTCTTCTCACCAGAAGCTATTTTTTAAAAGCAGTTTTACATTTAAAACTATAATAATCATTCTTAACTCAGAACCATACAAAAATAAGGCTGAATTTGTAGTTTGTCCACCATTTTAACCTATGGGGTATATTTTGACCACCATACTTCAAGATAATCCACACATGGTTAATTGAAAATTAGTTCAGTATACACTTATATAAAAGCATGTTTTAACAAAAGAAAACAACAAAAAACACTGTCTATGCCCTCGTCCAGCAGGGGAAAGCCACCCCTAACAGAAAGAACAAGAAAGTGTTACAGGGACAGAGTGGAAGTCTTTGAGGACAACGTCTAAGAAATTTCTAAATTCCTGATTCTGCAGACTGTAAACTCAGAAAAGGTTAAAAAGCACCTTCATGCTTCCTTGGTGGTCACCAGGGGCAACAGGAAAGAAGATTCTTGAGAGGGACTTGATCTCATAAAGGCTGCCCATACGTTGGCATGTGGCTTCTTCGCAGCCACTCTTCTGTCCCGCATAGCGAGCCTCGAGCTCGCGGTGTCAGCGTTGTGGATCTGCCCCTCACTGGCACATGTTCAAAGAAAGCAGGGCTTCCACACAACCCACCTGATGTATGCATGTGGGCCCTCTCCTTTGTTTAGAATCGCTATTGCCCCTTGCTATGACTTCTAAGATTGCAAATTCTTTCACTGCCATAGCCAAAGTAGACTGATTGTACATGTGCCCAGGTAGATGAGTCTACAGCAATTTATGGAGCATGTATTTTTTATCTACTTTTTGCTTCTTTCCCCATCTATAAAACAGGTTTTAAAACTACTTTTATTCTCAACATAAAATAATTTTTAAAAACTTTCTGCAGATCAAATTAAAAAAGCAATATAATGTGATTATGAGCTCAGGCCCTGGAGTCAGGTCACCTGAGTTTGTTATATTCAGTCCTACCACTTCCTAGCCATGAGACCTTAGCTGGTTATGTAACTGCTCCATGCTTATGTGTAAAATGGGTGTAGATGTAGATTTATCTCAACAGGATATTGGAAGAACTAAATGAGATGACACATAGAAAGCCCTTGGCCTCTCTTTGAGTAAGGTTCTTCCAGGTAGATAAGCAGTGAGACTAACTTTTTAAGGGGAGTATGTTTCCTTCTTGGGAGTTCTAGCATGTCTGAACACTTGTTTTGTGTTTGAGGCAAGGGTGACTGTGTGGAGCCACAGCCTCCTGCAGAGCAAAATCTCTTAGTTCCTCTGTGTGCCCCATCCTTTCAGTTGGCTGACCTGCCTCACTCATGTCATTGCATTCGCTTGGGGTTCACAAGCAGGTGGGGTCAGCTCCATTAACCTTGACAAGTGGCAATATTTTCACTATCTTGGAGAAATAATTAACCTGGTTGGTTGAATTAATTTTGAGAGGTAAGTTTGTTGTTTTTTTTTCAAGAAACTAAATTAAAAACAACAGCTGGCGACATAACAACTGTACTGCTGTTTTGTAGTTTCTGACACTAAGCACATATAAAGATGGATGTAAGTGTGGTATCCACTAAAAACACAGCCCATCTTTAAAACAGGAGTCAGTTCACAAGGAGCTGTGCCCTGATGCGAGGGGCACTTTACTTGATTTTCCTTACAGTTTCAGTGGACCCCAAGGATTTGAGTGATATACCAGGGTTTTCACAAGAAATCATGTAACATATTTAACATTTAAAAGGACCCCTTGTTCCTGAATACCTGTCTGTTATTGTTTTCCAGTTAGCTCAAGGAATTAAACTGCTAAATTAAACCCATCGAACTTCCTTCCCTAATTAGTTTAACTTTTATCAGTTCTATGGATCTAGAGTGGGAAGAAATAATCATCCTTTCCATATATGGACGTTCTGGGAATTTGAAATTTGAGATCACACAAAGATCTTAACCACTGTTTTTCACCCTTTCTCTCCTTTTTGACCCAAGGGATAATGAAACACTTGCTTTCTGCATCAGCCAGGAAGGTCAGAAGAAGGAGAAGGCCTGACTTTGTCCTCTGGCCAACAGGGGCTACTGCAAGAAAGCCAGGATCAGGATCATGTGAGGCAGGGGGAGGGATATCAGTCTGAATGGGGGCTGTCTCGTGGCCTGGGCCCCTCTAGCTTTCCAAAGATCAAGAACAATTGACTCTGCAATTGCTGGTGCCGTAGACCTCCTATCCACATGCCTGCTTTACACACAGTGTTACCAAGACATGGTGAAATAGGAACACCATTTTAGAACATTGTGTAGTTCGTTAATAAGTCTGATTGTCAATAATATGAGCTGTGTCTATAATAATCAGGGTATGCATTCTGTGGATATGTTTATTTCCAAAATTTCTCTATGTTCGTCTTTCTTCTTCCTTCTATCTCACTTCTGTGTTTCAAGTTTTCCTGTCTCAGTCTTCCTGCCTCTTAATTTACTTCCTTCGTCTCTTGTCCTTTTCTCTTTCTGGAGCACCCTGGCTTGTCTGATTCTTCTTCAAAATAATCTGGAACAATCATAAGATCCCATAGCTCTTTGGCTTCCCACCCCAGGCCCTAGCTTCCATATGACAGGAATTTACCTTCTTGGCCCACCAGTTCCTTAACCCCATCTTGGGAAGTCACCATCTAAGAGTTTCATTTCAAAATCAACATCTAAAAATGCCTCTTGGCAGCCCTCTGATGAAACCTATTCAAGAAAGGAGCAATCATTTTGCACAGGCCCGCTGAGTTTTTATGGGACCTTGGAAATGCTGCACTTCCCTCAAACAGGACTATTTCTTTTGCTGGGTTAAAGTCAGGCTCTGCTAATTTTCTTTTGTGTCTCTTTCTAATGCCACCTTCCCACCAAGGAAATTCAGCTGGTTACAGAATCAGACCCTGATCCTACATACTGGTCTATATGGTATAGATCATAGTCATAAAGTGTTTGGTTATTTTCTTTGGGGTTTTAAAAAATAATTGCCTCTATTTTCTCTCATGAATGACTGTGAATGTAGCAAACAGACACAAAAATAGATTGCCCACTCTTTGCAGTTTTTTTTTCTGTAGTAGTTTGTTTTACAGCCACGCTGTTTTGATGAGATTACCACAGCAATGAGTGAATCTGAATGTCTTGACTATCTTGTCCGTAGGTGAATGTCCTATACTCCATAATTCCCAGCCAGTAAGCCAGCTTCCTTCCTTGAGGCCTGAACATCATCACTACCCAACAATCGATGAGCCTCTTCCACCAAGTAAGCTTTAGTTTTTAAACTCTATGTCTTACCTCTTCCTGTCAAGTCTAAACAGGTCAGTATGAACTTGTATGTAAACATCCGAACACTTCCCGAACTCCACACCTTACACTGTTATCAAAAATAAGTATAGCTCCTACTATAAAACTTGGTTTTTAAATTAATGATTTCAGCATGTGATCTTGAAGAGATAGCCCAGTATTTTCAGTGCCCCTCAAATTCTGAAATGAAGAGCATTTCTTTGTAAGACTTGACTAGTCCTTGCAAATTTTACTATAACCCCTTAAGTCTCAAATTTTACCATTTTATATTTAAAAGTTTGAGGTTCAAGACAGAATAGTCTTAATTGTTCTCCATTGAATTTGTTATGCCACAAGCATTTCACATAATGAAACATTTCAACCCCTCAGGACCCATGAACTTGCATTTTCCTTACTATAACTTGCATCAACAGGTGACAACCTCAAATTTCTTCTACAATTCTTAGGGGTTTCCAGACAAAATATCATCTTTAGAGATAGAATTCAATATCATTTTCTCCTGGTAGCTGTGGTGTTTAATTAATAATTTTCCAACTAGTCATTTGAACTTGGGAAAATCATTTACTCTCAGAGAATCCGTTTTCTTATTTCTAAAGTAAATCTTTAATTTCCTCATTTGCTAAATGCTAGATTTGGACTAAGTAGTCTCTAGATATCATTCTAGCTTTAACCTTTTAATACTCCATTATAATAAATTTGTAAGAAGGAACTGACACCCCACTTAGCATCATATGTGTTCATGAGTTCTATAACATTTCTGTTTTGGTTTAGGCTTGGTTTTCAAGCAAAGATAACCTTACGATTTGATAAATTCTACAACTGCGAAATCTTTCCAGGATGCTATAAATCAGTGTTTCTTTACATTCTTTTTCCTGTGCTTATATTATTAAGTGGTGCATTTTTCCAAAAGAGAAATGCTTATTTCTTAATTCATCTGTTCTTGATAATGTGATATATTTTGCATTTACACAATTTTTTCTTCTACTCAGTTGTAATTTACCACTGAAAAAACAATGAACACCTTTCATTTATAGACATTTAAAAAAACACCATATTTTGGGGGTAAGCCAAGCCAAATATTATGTCCTTTAACTTTTGACACCTGATTCCTTTATTTACTTATACATTGATTTATGGATATTCATTTACTATCCATAAATGAACAGTAAAATTTCAGTACCACTATAGATACTTCCTAATTAACACTTATCTGAAAAATGTCTATAACATGTTTTCTCTAGGAAAAGAATACTTTCCTCACAACAAATAGCATATCAATGAATTGACTTCCAATTCATGCAAGACTAATAACTGGTTATACATACAGATGTTATAAAAATGATTATAGTTCTAATTTAAATAATTACTTTATATAAGCTGCTTTAAATAATGAAAACAGATTTTTCCAGACAGGTTTCAATTTTCTGTCCATGTGACACTGAAAAATATTAGGAAAGTTAGTAGTGAATCCTAACAACTGAATTTTCTTAGATAATCTCAAATAGTACATGGATGATTTCATTACTGATCTTCATTCATTCAGCAAATAGTCATTGAATGCTTACTCTGTTCAGAGTACTATTTTAAGTAAGCAAAACAGACAAAGATCCCTACCCTCATGGAGCTTACAGTCTAGCCTGGCAGACAGATAATAAAAAAGAAAAAGAAAAAGATGAGGAAATTGGGCCGGCTGAGTGGTGCGATGGTTAAAAACTGGCTAGGGATGCCAGAGGGCCCCGGTTCGGATCCCACATATGAGGGCCAGTGACACTGCCCTCCACAGCTAAGATGCTGAACAACAGCTCAACCTGGAGCTGGGCTGCTGTGAGTCACCGGAAACAGCGTAGGCTGCAGCCCCTGTGGCAGTGGGTTGTCATGGGCTACCGTATGTAGCCAGCAGCCAGCGTGAGCAGCCAGCAGCCGCAGTGAGCGGCCGTCCAGAAGCCAGCGACTGATCTGCCTCGCCTGGGAAGAGCGCAATGATGGTGCCAACTTGAGCCAGGGAAGCAACGTCCTCCACAACTACACTGAAGAACAAAATGACAGCAACTTGTCTGTTCCCCTTCCCACATTTCCCCAGCACTGTTCCCATCCCCCCAATTCCCCAATTTAAAAAAAAAGAGGAAATAGTATAGCACATTAGATGGTGATAAGTGCTATCAAAAAACAAAAGCAGAGCAGGGTAAGGGGATCTGGAGTTTGGGGTGGTGGCTGGTTTGCCATTTAAAATAGGGTGGTCAGGTAAGCTTCACTGAGAAGGCAAATTTGATGCTAGACTTAGAGAAGGTAAAAGAGTTATCCACATAAGTACTGGGGAGGAAGAGCATTCTGAGCAACAGCCTGCCTGGTGGGTCTGACAAACAACAAAGAGACATTGTGTCTGGAGCAAGTGATGAGGTCAGGGAGACAATGGTACCCAGATCACATAAGGCCTTGTAGACCACTCAGGGCTTTGGTTTTTATTCTAGATGAAAAGGGGGCATTGTAGGGTTTTGAGGAGAGAAATAGTGTTGTCTGAGTCAGGTTTTAAAAGGTTTTCTATGCTTGCCATGGCAGCATTAAGTTGTGAGGAGGAAGGGCAGAAGCATGAGACCCAGCATAAGACTACTGAAAACAATGGTGGCAATGGAGGCTTCAGCCAGGGGGCAGCCACGGACGTGACAAGGAGTGGTCCGATTCTGAATGTGTGTTTTGTAGGTAGATTTGCTGACAGATTGGATGTGATATGTGAGAGAAAGAAAGGAGTCAAGAATGACCTCAAGAATTTTTATCTAGAAGGATGGAGTTGCGTTCAACTAAGATGGGAACGCAAGGCTGCAGATGGAGCAGGTTTTGGTGGGAAAGTTCTGAAGCTTGGTCTTGATCATTGTTATATTTGAGATGTCCAGATACTGTTGTTACAAAGGCAATTGGATGTGTGACTAAAGTTTAAGAGAAAGGTGGAGACTACTAACGTGGTATTGAAGTGGTTAAAGTAAAAAAAAAAAAGTACAATTTTACTTTGTTAACATAATAACTAGAGATGATACATTATTACGCTCTATATTATTCTTAGACTTCATGGGAAATATGTAATTTAGTATACATCTTTCAGCCATAAATTCGTTGACTTAAATAAGTTACTCTAACTTGTCCCAGCATCATAAAGGTATCATTTGCAGGTGTCTGTTCAGGCATCATAGTGCCAAGTCCATCAGAACATGCTGAGACCTGAAGTTCCATTTCAAATTTTTTTGTTTATGAAATATGTAAAAGTTAATTCTTTACAAAATAACCCAAAAAGCACTTATAATCTCTAATTCTACTTAGCTATTATTTTCTGAATATTTATAAGAGTATATATTAGCACTGTGCGTTCCAGATATTTAATATGTTGACAAAAGGGTCTATCTGGCTTTCATCCCTTTCCGTTAGTGATTTAGAAATATTGAAACTTAGAGAGAAATTGTTATTGTTGCTGTACCATTTTCTAGTTTTTATTTATTTATTTGTTTTCCTTAGAGAACTTATGAGACTGGGGTTTTGTCTTTGAATGACTTCTTCCTTTACTATGGGTGTCTGGAAGGCAGGATCATATGTTACTCAACAATGTGTCCTCAGAGTCTGGCAGAGTTTCCAGTTCATAATAAGTGCTAAGAGGAGTTTGTTCAATTGAACTGAATAGCACAACACTCTTCAAAGACTAATGCTCATTCTTTGTTGGATAATAGTAATGTTGGGTTTAAAAAAAAGCGTCTGATTGCTACTTGTTTGGGAATCACTGAAATTTAAAAACTTTTTGGATCAAGGTTAATTACCTAGTAGTCACATATACACACAATTTAATCAATGAGCTCATTAACATTTACAACTAACAGTTGAAAGCTGTGTTATCTAGACATTAATTTTAATCAAAATCTCCTAGAATATATTTATACAAGCTGACTACATTTTTCCTTCAATTTGTCTTATGAGTTAAATTTGGTGTTTTCTGGTATTTTGGTTTTCTTTGGGCATTATTTGGCATTTCTTCAATTAAAGATCTGACATAAGCCATAATGTTCACAAGTAGATATAATATGCACCAATAAAACCATAAAAATACTATTAAATTTTTCATTAAAAAATTGAGAATTGATATGTCATTACCTGAATGATACTTTTTTCAATAAAACCATTAATATATGTTCTACTCCCCAAAGCTATGGCTTTTCTTGCTTAAAAGGCTGAATGATTTCCTTCCATTTTAGGTCATTTTTTTCTTCTTTAGTCTAATTCATTTTTCAGCATAACTATCATGAAGCTGTTATTTCCACCACATTTTTCCATGTGGACTCTAAAAGCTTTGCTCATTTCTGTACAACAGACATTGCTCTTCCATGTTAAGCTCTGATATGTATATATTATTGCCAGCTCTCTCAGTTTTGAGGACTTTTTCATCCACCCACCCCATCCCAGCTCCTACATGTATTACGTAGTGTATGCCTATGATTCCACCTTTTAGTTTGTTGTTTACATTTGAGAAGTAAAGGAACTTATCTTTATCTTGGGCTCCCTCTACTGTTTGGGATGGGTGCTTTTCAACAAAGACATATTTAAAAGCTTGATATTTGTTATTGGTTTGGTTTGGTTTTGGTCAGGAGCTATTTGGCAGCCACAAGTAGGTTGAATATACACTGTGAATTTACAACTTATTAGAAGGACAGTTTGAAATTCTAGGTATCAAATCTTTCCATTCTTCCTGTTAAGAAGAACGGCAATCAATTAAAGTTGCTAAGTATTAGAGATCATCTAAAGTTGCATGTACAGTATTTTAGAACTGTAGTTAAAACTGGTTATTCCCTTCCCTGATTAGTAGCCCCCTATCAGATTTAGCAAAGAAAGGATTCTACAGCATCACAATGTCAGCTCTCACTGGAGGATGTTTTCAGTCTGCCAGCTGTCATTTGAGTAGCCAGCAATATTGACAAGATAAAAATTTTAATAAAAGAAATTAAATAAATATTAAATGTTTTCTCTGTGATTAGGGTTTGGCCTTCAACAAGTAACCAACAATAAGTTCTACCTGTAGAAGACCTGGAGGTGGTATCTGTTTCACATGGATCAGTAGTTTGTCCTTGATTTTTCTTTTTGCCTTTTTATTACACATTAGACTGGGAGGCCCGTGTTGACAGCCATGGGCGGGTCTTTTATGTGGACCACGTGAACCGTACAACCACCTGGCAGCGTCCAACAGCAGCAGCCACCCCTGATGGGATGCGGAGATCGGGGTCCATCCAGCAGATGGAGCAACTCAAAAGGCGGTTGGTGATCAGCATGCAGATAACCCCTATAAACCACAGTGAAAGTAGAATGGCAGCTAATGAAACCCCTGTCACACTCTTCTGCTCAGATTGTATGAAAAGGCCGAAAGTAATTTTGCATTTTAAGAAACCCATTCATAGTAGGTACTTAGAAAGCTACATGTAGAATTTGGTGGCAGGAGGCAAGTTAAGCTTGAGTGTTATTTAAAGATGAGAAATCCCCTGAACTTCTTGATGACCCAGGCTTGAAAACAGGTGTTTTTAACCAACAGGCTCATGGAGGCCCCCATCTCCACCCCAGGTATTTGCTGAGGGTGTCAGTGTTCCATGAACCATCCATAAATTTTATACAAAATTATACATGGATGCACACTTTCCTGCCAGTCTGATCCATATGTGTTGTAAGATTCTCAAAAGGGTCTAAAATTCCAGCAGTTGAAAGCATTCCAAGAATAGATTCCACAGAATACTAGAAGATACTTGGAGAAAAACTGTCATACAAGGTCTGACAATTAAGTTCGCAAACTTGTTGCACTGATGTTGCTAACCTGTTTTGATATCAGAATGTTTATTCATTATGAATTTGTACCAACTGGATGAACAGTTAACCAAGTTTACTATTTGGAAGTGCTGAAAAGGCTGTGTGAAAAAGTTAGACGAAAACATCCTGAACTTTTCACCAACTATTCATGGCTCTAGCATCATGGTAATGCATCAGCTCGCAAGGCACTGTCTGTGAGGGAGTTTTTAGCCAGTAAACAAATAACTGTATTGGAACACTCTCCTTACTCACCTGATCTGGCCTCCAATGACTTCTTTCTTTATTTGAAGAAAAAGGAAATATTGTAAGGGAGACATTTTGATGACATTCAGGACATCAAGGGTAATACGACGACAGCTCTGATGGCCATTCCAGAAAAGAAGTTCCAAAATTGCTTTGCTGGGTGCACTAGGCACTGGTGTCAATACATAGCTTCCCAATGGAAGTACTTCAAAGGTGACTGTAATGATATTCAGCAATGAGGTATGTAGAACTTTTTCTAGGATGAGTTTGCAAACTTAGTTGTCAGACCTTGTATACATCACTGTATTCATGTCCACTCAGTGCCCATTATTGCTATATCCTCAGGAATACTAATTCTTAAAAAATTTCATCTTAGAAAAAGAAATGTTTAAAAACACTTTTTGAGAATTGTTTTGTCTAAAAACTACACCCTTACTAAAGAACTTGCAAAGATGTCATTTTTTATTTTAACCTGCAAACAAAATCCTAAATGGCTTCTCTCCCATATTTTGAGCTAGTATGAGCATCATAGCAGACGTCTTTCTTCTTGAAGGACAGGATGGTAGCTTTGGGACACTTTTAACGAGGAATGCAAAATGCAGGCTCAACTTCAGTTGTATCCACAGGTCATCTTGTTAGTATGAAATAAAATAAAGGTTGAAAGGGATTAAAAAGAATAAAGAACTAGGTTTGGGAGACAAACCTATAGATAGCAAATATCCTTTGAAAATTAACTGTATCAGCCAGAAAAAAAAAGTGGGCAATATACACCTATTAAAAATATACAGAGACAAAAAATTGACTTCGGATTACTATTGTACACAGAGAGGCATGCTTTAAGTGAAAATCACCAGGATTATTTTATTGCTTGAGCATTTGGTAGACATTTATTTTCCACTGCTCCCCAGCAGTAGCCGAGTGTTGAAGTCATTAATGAGAACCATAAGGGATTTTCATTGGCAGCATATTTCTCTACAATCATTCTCACAAAACAAAGTATATGATAATGGAAATCTTGTGGTAACCCAGCTTTATTAGATATGATTGCACCAAAAATCCTTGGAAGAGTACTTTCATGGTGATTGCAACAAAACTCCTGTAACTAAACATCCATAAGACAGAGCAGGCTCATTTTACATAGACACTATGTTGAGAATCCACAGGTAGAAATAGCCTCTAGGTCAGTCTTGCCAAAACAGGTAAACTGAAATTGTTTAGCAGGCTAAGAAGTAGGGAGAGCATCATCAGGCCACATCTATGAGAGGTGCAGTTTGAACACTAAAACAAAACAATAAATCAGAAGCAGAAGTAAGCACCTTGACCTATGACACAAAAATCCATGAAAGTTCGTGGTCTTTAAGTTTTATAATATAAAAATTCGACCAAATTCATTCTGAACCAGGCCTCTAGAGAAGTTTTGCAGGCTTTGATATGCAAATTCCAGGGCTCTCCAGTGGAGCTGAACAAGCCAGGAGAGGGAGCCAGACTTTGCTGAATAGGAAGTTGTATTTGCTGCCTCCACCTGGACAGATGAAAAGAAAAGGGATTTAGAGACTTGAGAAAGAAACTTATCAATACTTAGGGAAGGTCAGATAACCTTGAGATAAGTATCCAGGCTCTTCAGTACTTAACTTATTGTTTTCAAGCATTTAAAGTTTTTTAGTGATTTGGCATGATAAAGTCAGCCACATGAAGTATATTACCAGTCTTTTATCCACTGCAGATGTGGATCACACAGAGGGGTCACTTTTTGATAACCTTCGGTTATGGGGGAAAAATTACAACAATCATGGTTTCATAGCAAAACGGAACTATTGCTCAGTGTTGGAAAAAGGAGTTTCCCTTGACTCCTGACAGGGCGATCGTGAAAATCAAATGTGTTTGTTCAAGGAGATGCACACTGAGCAATGCAGAGTGCACAAAAGTTGTGTGTGGTGACTCGTTCACATTTGGCCACTCCCCACGCGGCCCACTGTCTTTACAGGCTTTGCCACATGCTCCCACTTCAGGGAAGCTCCTCATTGCCTGCTCTCCAGCTGGTACACACCTCCATCCTGCAAGGCCCAACACAAACACCGTGTGGTCCCTGAAATCCTCCTAGAACACGCACACAGATTTTGTAGCTACCTCCTCCACAACCCCATGATCGGTCAGTTGTGCAGTCCTTACCTTCTTTCCTTATCTGCAATGTAACCCCTCCCAGTGTCTGGAATGGCACCAGAGTTAAACAGAGCCATACAAGACTGCTTCGCACTTTCAGAATATCCTGAATTAACTAACTCTATCTTCACAAATATTTATTAAGCAAATATAAATACATATTATCATTTTAAATCATCAACTAGAGTTGGATTTTTTAGTTATTTGGATAAAATTATTGTGCTATTAGAAGTGGAAGTTTTAAATAGGAAAAAAAATCTATAATTCTACTACTCCAAGGTTTAGTTTTTTTAAAAATTTTATCCAGCTTCAATTTCCACATGCATGCACTCCTTGCATAGTTATAATGATAATATCTAGTTAGTTTTATATTCACTTTATACTTAATATATAATAAACATTCTTATATTGCTACATAGGTTTAGGATTATCATTTAAATAGTTGTATAGCATTCCAGTGGGTACATGTAATTTAGTTAATTTGCCATGTTGTGTTTTGCTTATTGTTCTTTATCACTGTTTTGGATAAGACCCAAGAGACTGTTAAATATTAGGATTGCCTTTTAGTAGAGTATTTCCTCAGGATTCTATGCCCAAAAGAGGTTTATATGGTTTGGTATTTGATATCAATGCCTGAAGTAGTTTGCTCTGTGAGCAAGAACAGCTTTACTTCCATTTCATCTTTTGGTGTGTTTTTGTTGGTGTGTTTTTGTGGTGTTCCTTGTATTCATTTCTTGGAGGGAAGCTCAACTTTTGTTTCCAATGAGCTTTTCTTTTACCAGTTTTAGCGCCTCCCATGAGAATTATTTGCTCTTGAACTTTGTTTTGCTATTGTTTGGTTTGGCTTGGTTTTGGAAGGGTTTTGTTGTTGTTGTTTTCTTGTTTTGGTGTGTGTGTGTGTGTGTGTGTGTTCATTTACAAATTAGATATTCCAGCTGACTTTCTTACCAATTTTCATGAGCTCTTTATGTAATACAAGTATATGACCTTCTGTTCCAAAAAAAAAAAAAGTTAGGGAGGACATTGAAAGATAATTCTTTTTTTTTTATTGTTAGTTTCAGGTGTACAGAACAATGCAATAGTTACCCTTTTCACCCTCACAAAGTAACAACTCCCCTCCCCCCATCCACTGCCCTCCCACCCCCGATATCATGCTTATCTATTACAATTCCATTGAATCCGTTCCCGCACTCTACTCCATGTCCCGAGGTTATATGTATATATAATTATAGTTGACATACAGTATTATTCAACATTAGTTTCAGAAATACAATGCGGTGGTCAGGCCTCTACATCAACTATGAAGTGGACTCCCCAAAAGGGCATTGGTCCATCTGGCCTCCTAAGATGAAAGATAATTCTTAATGAAATAGAAGAGAACTGGCTTTCTGACCCCCTCTTTCATCTGTAAAGCAGAGTAAGCCTCTGAAGCTATAGTCCTGCCCTTGCTGAATGATTCCTACACACCCCTGTGTGTCCTACTTCCCCAACATGCCCCTACACTTCAGCAAAGATCAGGGTTGGGTCTCATACCTGGAATTTGAGGCTGTTGACTCAGTAAGGTGTGAGATGACCAAGTCCCAACTGAGGACATATTAAGCAGGTTGTGAAACATTTTTGTCATCAAAGAAGATTGTATTTACTCACAAAAATTCTCTTCTGTGGTCACTGCACTTTGGGAAGAACAAGAGAGTACAACTTGACATTTGTCTAAGCCCTGTTCCAGGTATCTATTGCTGAATAACAAACCCTAAATTTAATGGCATAAAACAACAATCATTTATTTTCATCATCATCATCATCATTATTTCTCATGGTTAACTAGAGTCATCAAGGTGATTCTCTCTCAGGGTAGCTCATGGTTACAGTCAGAGGATGGCTGGGGCTGAAAACTCACACATCTGGAGGTTGATGCTAGCTGTTGGAGTGGTCAGCCAAAACACCCACACATGGACTTTCCATGTGGCCTGGACTTCCTCACAGCATGGCCACTGTGCTTCCTCATAAATTGCACTTACATTATCTTCTATTATTCAAGGTAGCCAAAGCACCTTCTCAGATTCAAGGGGAGGAAACATCCATTCTACCTCTTAATGGGCTCTAGAAAAGCATGTGGGACTAAAAATATTGTTGAACAATTTTTGGAAAATGCAACCTGTCATGAGCCATTTAGGGGGCTCCCTTGACAGCAGCTTCCTTGTTCTTTGCAGGCACCATTCCATCCCTGGTCAAGGTTCCCCACTTAGGCAGCTTCTCGTGGGCCCACTCTGCCCCTCCCGCCATGGATGTACTCACTGAGTTCCAGCAGAACATCACAGACAGGCACCCTTCAGTTTTCCCACAATCTCCCCACCACAGACATAAATGCAAGCATTTATTTCTATAATTGTTTGCACATCCCTGAGCTCATCATGTTTCTTATGAGACCTTTTCAGGAATGCCTCACAGTAACTGCTGCAAGAAAGATGTCTTCTGCCAGGTGTAAACAGTGAATGGCTGAGTCTCTCTAGATAAAATAAAATGTGCAGAAAGCCTCTAGAACAGTTATTCTCAAACTTAATGAGATAATACTACCTGAAGAACTTGTTAGAAATGCAGATTTCATTTTTTGTTTCATTTCTGTAATTATAACAATCACCAAAATGATTTTCTTGCAAGTGGTCTGGAGACCACACTTAAGAAAGGAAAATCTATTTTAAGATCAAGGAAAGAGGTTACTGGTCTTCAGACCTTGACTGTGTAATGGTGGGTCCCCTTGCCCGCATCTTAGATTACTTGCAGACCTGGTTATTCACTGTTACCTGGACTCTCGCCCTCCTCCTCCTCTTCACACGTCTTCTTCCACTCCCACACCTCTTTCTGAGCACAAGACCCATATAGCAATATTCTCCTGGCTATTGTCACTTGTGTGACCTTAAGGAGCCCCAAGTCAACACGTCCAAATTCACATGAAAATCTTTGTTCCCCAGCTGCCCATCCTCGTATGTGCTTGTTTTCACTGTTAGCACTTCCACCTACCTGGTCTAAGTGGAAGCCTTTAACGTCACTATCATCCCTTCTCTCTTTAACCTCCATATTCAGTCAGACCCCAAATCCTGTTGAGTCTACATATAAAATTATTACAAATTCTGCCACTAAATATATATTGAATTTTGCCCCTTCTCCCATTCCTGCTGTGCCTTGAGGAGAAAGGAAGCTGAATCCTAGTCATGTCCCTTGTAGGATGAGACCTATCAGGGAAAACAGAGGTCAGATGGGGAGGAAGAAGGGAGGCTGCTCAGAGTAAAGGCAGTGGAGCCGGGCAAAGAGAAATGAGACAGCCAGACATCTGCCTAAAAATACAATGTGAACTAGATAGAGCAGGCTATCAAGGGAAGGGAGGCTTCAGAAATTTCAGTGAGTATTTTGCAGGCAGGTAGAGGTGATCTGAGTATCTCTACACATGTGAGTGTTCCCCTTCCTCAGCAGCAGGCTGAGACCCAGCGTGGTCCCCTTGTGAGTGCAGGCCTTTCGCAGCTCTGACCTGGGCTGGCACAGTAGTCCCCAGCTGCTGTCCCCAGCTCCAGGCTCTTGTTTTCCAGTGAACTCTCCACAGATGGAAGACATCATTCTCAACATATAGCTGAACCTCTCTTTTTCAGCAGCTACCCAGACATCATATCAGTCATTCTCAAAGTTATTCCCTGGACCAGCAGCATCAGATTACCTAGAAACTAGTTAGAAATGCACATTCACTCCTCCTCCACCCAGACCTACTGGAGCGGAGAAACTGTGGGAGTGGTTCCAGCAGTCTGTGTTTTAAAAAGCCCTGCAGCTCCAGTTGGAGAACATGTGCCTGGAGAAAAACATTCAAGCTGCTGCCTGGGCCACCAAGCTGCTAGATGCCCTCTGCTCCCCTCTGCTGCTCTTCTAGCACTTCCCGAGAGCCACATATCCTGATGCTCCCACCAAGCTCCTCAGAGTTCTCTGATGGTGAACTCTTTGGAGCATGTTATTTTCTCTATGTTCTTTCCCTGAAAGCTCTCCAACAAGTCCGTACCCTGACTTCAAAATGGATGTACCCTACATGTTTTCTCATCTGTGTTCACACACTTCTTATACATCTAGGACAGCTTTTTCACATTGTTAGAGTTATGGCTCACCTAGAGTTCCATCCTGACTGCGTGTGTTCAGAGTGCAATGTCAAACTGTATGTAGTCTTTCTTCTTTTTGACCTGAAAGTCCAGCACAGAGCCTGGGCACATTGGAAAAGTTAGTAATCACTTAGTAGGCACCTGGCAAGGTGACCGACTGGCTGATCAACTGACTAAATTCCCAACTTGGGAAGAAAAATAAAATGAGTCTTTGAATAAGTAGAAAACATTTGTCTACCAAAACATTGATTTTTTTCTGCCAGCATGCTTTTAGTGTATAATATTTCCACAACCCCTGCTAGTCGTATCAGTTACCTGTCAAGTAAAAATAAGTGAGTAGGACTACTATCTAGTTTGTAGACTTATTACAATAATACAGAGATAATTTGATACCTTAATTGTAACATTTTAAATTACTTCCCACAGCCTTATTTTAGACTTAGCCAGATTTTGTTTGATGCACAGTATAGGCTATTTTTTATGATTAGTTATTATTTTTGTCGATTTTTTAGAAGTTACTGTACTTGAAACTCATCATAGCTTACAAAACAAAGAGAAGTCAAATCATCCAGAGATACTTGTCTTGCTAATTTCTTTCTCGTGTGAACTTTAAGCATTTTTCCCTGACATTCAAGACTTTACAGATTTCCTCAACTATCTGAGTCAAAGCCAACAAGCCAATAAATAGAAGTTAACACCTGTCTTTCCATTTTCTGATGCAAAGGTATCAAAATATTCAGCGAACCATTGCAACAGAGAGGCCTGAAGAAGATTCTGGCAGCCAAAGTTGTGAGCAAGTCCTAGGAGGAGAAGGCAGCGGAGGAGGTGGCGGGAATGACTCAGAGGCTGAATCTTCTCAGTCAAGCTTAGGTATGAACAGAGAGGTCCCCTGATTCCTGGGATGGCATCCAGTGGCTGTGTGACAGAGTGTGTGAGCCCCTTTCCCTACCTTGTGGCATGGTGCTGTGCCCTAGGGGAAAGAAAGCAATGGGAAGGGCAGAGGAGAAAGAGACAAGGCGCCAATAAAGTAAAGCAGACAGAAGTTTCCCACCAGGAACTAAAGTAGAAGTGGATTCACATAAAGAGAGCACCAGCACCATGTCTTGGGGGTCTGCAGACAAGAAGGCAGGTGAATCTGGGGACTCCGGGCTGGTGCAGTGAGGCAATTTTTACAGTGGCTTAATTATTTCTAGTTAAGTAAATTTATTTGTTGGTATCCCAAGGATTTTCCTCTTATAAATAAAACACACAATAAAAAATTCACATTCTATTTCAAAAGAGTCACGTAACAAAACAACAAATAAGAATAATTATTGGTTTGATTTTAGAATAAAATACAGTTCCCCTTGAGGGAGGAAGCTGGGCGTAAAGAGATTTTCCAATGGGTTTATGGTTATGCGCACTGCAAGGAGGCCTTTTCACCAAATACTGTTTGCGTCCACCAGGGGCCTGGTTGTCTTTTCTTTCAATCTGCCTGAGTGGAACTCAAATGAGGATATTCAAAAAGCATGGGATACTGGCTTTCACTTTTTATGCCTGTAATGACATAGATGATCATAGTGACAATCGAATAATCCACTTTTTAAAAAATTGAGTTAAGTGATGGCAAATTTATTTGTAAAAAGAAGGCTCAAAAAATAGTCTGAGCAAGCAAACACATGCTTCCAGCCCTGCCAGGCCTCAGCCCTATATGACAATGCAGAATAGTGGACATTTTCATGTACTCTTTTATGTGCATGTACACAGTTCCACCAACAATTTAATTGCCTTCATTTTATTCATTTTATTAGATATACTAACTAAACTGACTAGTTTAGGTTTTTCTATTAGTAATTTGTTTGACCTCCTGAGACAGATGTGGTAAAGTGGCTGAGTAATTAGAAACTTGAGGAACAAAGAAGCAGAACATTTATTTCTGGGTTTGGTATTAGATCTGTTGGCAATTGCTGTGTAACAAACCACCCCAAAGCTTAGTAGCTGAAACTCGCAGCCATGCATTTATCCCACAGTCCTGCAGGTGGCCAATTTGAGCAGAGCTCAGCTGGGTGATTCCTCAGGTCGCTACTGGTTGCAGACATGCATCTTGGTCAGCTGTCAATCAGCTATGAGCTGTCTGCCCTGAGAGAGCCTTGGGTGGTATACCTTGTCCCTGCCCTCATGGCTTCTCATCTTGCACCAGGCTATCCCAAGTTTGTTCTCACAATGGTGGCAGAGTTCTGAGTGAGAATGGGGACACACAGGCTTCTTGAAACCCTGGCTCTGAACTTCTGTCACATTCTGTTGGTTAAAGCCAGATACACAGCCAGCTGGGTTCAACAAGGGAAGAAGCTGCAAAGTCTCCCCTTTGAGTGTGCAGATGGGTGTAGATGCAGGGATGGAGGGAGAGAGGCAAGAATTGTGGCCCTTTCTGGGAACAACCTATCATAGCTATGATTTGTAAAGAAAATAAGAAAAAAGTCATTGGCATAAAAGGGACAAGATATTCAAGCACTTGATCCTAACTGAAGTTATACAGGAAAACTCCTAGAAAATAATGTTTCTTACCTGACATACACAAAGTGATATGACTCCTGGTCAGATCGCTGTGACACCTGGTCAGATCACTGTGACATCTGGTCACATCACTGACTCCTAATCAGATTACTATTTAAAATAACCATCCATTCCAACTGTTTAAGTGAAGGCTTGTGTGCAGAGAGAAGTACTGTGTTTAAAATGACTTTCTTCCAATGCACTCTTGCTTCGCTTCATTTTTTCCAGATTTGAGGAGAGAAGGGTCACTTTCTCCAGTGAACTCACAAAAAATCACCTTACTGCTGCAGTCCCCAGCGGTCAAGTTCATCACCAATCCTGAATTCTTCACTGTACTGCATGCCAATTATGTGAGTGCTCCAAAACACAGAGAGCTTAGCCTGACTTCCATCAAGACCCAAAACACAACTTGACATTGGCAGTAGGTGATCAGGGCATTTAATGAAACATGTTCTCTGACAGAAGTATAGGAGAGAGACTGAGAAGACTAGAGGCTGATTCAGCTGCTCAAATGAGAGATGATCAAGACCTGCCCTAAGTAAAGGGCTGGGCTGGCCATAGGGAAAGGAATGACTCAATGCAGGAGATATTTCTGTGTGGAATCAATTACAGTGTCTGGGACCACTGTGGTCAAGGAGGGATGGGAGATGAGGACTCAAGAAAGTCTGAATCTTTTTTGCTTTGGGCACCTGAGTTAGGTGCTGACTCTGTTAGGCAGATGCAGTAGTTTGATAAGGTGACAAAGGTTATGGCAAGGGGAGGAGGAAACCTCCGGGACAAAAAGTAGTTAGGCCCAGCTGCCCAGTGCAGGGGTGAGAGCCAAAGAGGGGACAAGGATGTCAGAAATTGATGCTCTCAGCACTGGGGATCAGGGGCCCTGGGTCAGCAGGAGCCACTGTGCCAGCCTACTGTGGCTGCAAGCAGTCTTTCATTACACACACACACACACACACACACACACAGCATCCACATGTGTCATAAAATTGCCATTTGTACAATTAGAAACACTTGAAACATATCTGTTTTTTTCTCATCCCTCCAACTCCTCCACACACAAACATTTCTACAGAGGATTCAAAGGAGTGATAGACCTCTGAAGTCCTGCCTTAAATCTCAGGAACCCTAAAGTAATACTCCCTATTGTAGACAGATAAGAGGAACGAGGGCAGACCTGTGTTGTCTAAGAAGGATCTCTGAAGGAGAGACAGGAGTGATTATCAGAGAGGCAGAGAGAGACTCAAGAGAGCTAAGCTGCTGAGAGAGAGAGAGGAAAGAGAAAGGAGGGGAGCCTTTGAGATGCATGGGGAGGCCCACTGTGTCCAAGGCTGCAGAGGAGCAGGTAGAGCCAGGATCTCAAACAGCTCCGTGTGTGTTCAGGGGTGCTCATTAATTTTTGAGGAAGATCTCTGCTTCGGAGGCTACCTCCTCAAGACTCACAATAAATCGCTGTGTAGCAATCACATTACATCACACTGACGTGCTCACAGTGTACTCGGTCTGTGTTTTTCCTAATCCCTCACTCCCTACCGGAATCTGTTCTGATCCATCTCAGAATGCCTACCGAGTCTTCACCAGTAGCACCTGCTTAAAGCACATGATTCTCAAAGTCCGGCGGGATGCGCGCAATTTCGAACGCTACCAGCACAACCGGGACTTGGTGAATTTCATCAACCTGTTTGCAGACACGCAGCTGGAATTGCCCCGTGGCTGGGAGGTTAAAACGGACCAACAGGGGAAGGTGAGTGTGACTGTTGTGTGAGCCTTTCATTAAATGGGCTCTTTCCTTGAAGGAGAAGACAGTGAAAACGTGGGGAAGGAGGTTGGTGAGGAAAGGAGAGCCTGTGTGTTTGAGATGTTCCATTGGCCACCAGGGGGAAGGGAGGAGTTGACTAGCCACAGCAGGGTTTCTGTCCTGTGTATTACAAGATGGTTAGCAGCACCCCTGACCTCTGCCCACTGAGGCCAATAGCATCCCCACCAAGTTGTGACCTTGCTAGATGTCCCTTGAGGGAGTGGGGGGTGGGGTGGCAAAATCACACCCAGTTGAGAACTACTGTCTACATTTTTTTAAATTTAGGTTTGGAATTTGAAACCAGGTTCTGTTCAATGACTTTTCTACTGTCTTGCCTTCTTAGACTGCCAACTCTCAGGGAATAAAATTATCAGGTAAATTGGGAGTGGCATTATTAGATTACTCATTGTGATTTCCCTAATAAGCTTTCAGTTCTCATTAAAACAGCCTTGCCAACAGTGATGGGATCGTTTGAGCTTGTGTCATGCAAGCTGGCTATCATTTTGACTTTGTGTGACCGTAACCAAAACTGGCCCTTCCCAGTAGTGATTTAGAAGCCTAGCTGAGTTTGCTAAAGTGAGAAAGTTTTTTCTTAATTGCCATCAGTCATCTCAATGTATTTATAAGACAGGCTAAAAGTTTACTAAAAACTGTTCCTGTGTAATCTTTTGTAGAGTCTGGTACAGCACACCCCTCCCTCTTTAATTTCAAATGACCAGAAGCTTCACCAGCAGTCATGTCTCTCAGTGAAAAACTGCATTACACAGCTCCTTTTCTTACCAGGAAAGGCTGTTTTCCTCAGTTCTTGTCTTCTAGAAGGAAAGAATTCAGGCAAGAGACAGAGTTAAGTAGGCAAAAGCAACAAAAGGTTTATTAGCGAGGCAAGCACACTCTCAGACATGGAGTGGGCTGACCCGAGGGGTGGGTAGCAGCCTCTCCTTACATTGGGTGACAGCTTTTAGTCTTATGGGTAGGATATTTCTCCTCCCTCTCTGGCACATCCCCATTTTTCTAACCGGCAGATCTGTTACTAGGGCGCAAACACGATTTCCCACATTCCATTTGAAAGCCCACTAAGCTGGGCCCAAAACCGCAATGCAGATGTACTTGCAGGCTTGGGCTCTATACCTGTGCCCATGCTCTGAGGTCTGGAAATGGGGTGGTCTCTAATGGCACTTTCAGCCCGGGCTAGTTCCTCGTCCTCCTGCTCATCTCTACCTTCCTGCTACTCTATCATTTTCCTCTGTGATTGTGAACCCATAAAGCTACAGTTCCCTGAAGTGAGTTGATAGGGTGTCATTGTCCCCTGGGAGCCACAAATCCCTCTCCCACAAACCCTTTAGCATGACTCAGTACCTGGACTCTCTGGAATGTGTGGGGAAATATTGTGTCCAGTAGTGCAGATCTGTTAGTACACGAGAGCTCTATGACCAGGTCCTCTGTAGTTGGGGATTAGTTGCTTAGCAGAAAAGACCATAAGCAGAATCTGCTCCCTAGGACCTTTACATTTACTGGATGTGTCCTCCATTGGAAGAATGACAGTGATTTATATGAAGAGGACTTCCTGAGATGTGTTCAGGTGGGAAATAAAGCTTAAGCCAGAACAGAAAGTAAAGGATCAGTGCTGGGGGGGTGCACCTGCCTCTTCTCAGTGGTCTGTGGTGGTGGCCATGTTTTGCAATTGTTGCTTAACCAATATGCTAAGAGGACACCACCATGAATCAATGAACAAAAAGGCAGGGCTTATAATGCCAAGAGCACACACAAATGCAAACCAGTTGCTTAGCCTTGGATTTCCATGACTGAAGCTCTCACGCCAGGATACAAATAGAAGGAAGCCTGTGGAATGCAGGAAAGCCCCAAGTGCAATCAGCCCTGGCCCTCCATGGTACACCCCACCTCCTGGTTATCACACCAGCAGAAAGCATAGCAACTGAGACATGCATGGAGAAATTTAGTCATTTTGAAATGCATATTAGAGAATTTCATTTCTGAAATGCATATTAGACAAGACATTTTCCCTTTAATTCTGTTTAATGAGATGGTATCATATACAAGAAAGAAAAAAGTATGAATTTGAAATGGGAAAACTTGAGTTCTGCTTTCAGTTATGATACAAACTGTGTGACTGCAGACACACACAAAAAGGGTCTTTCCAATTTCTTATCACTAAATACACACACAGACTCACAGTTGGCAGACACAATTTCTAAGAGACCTGCCATGTACTGAATTGCTGGGGTAAAGCAACCTTAAATTTGAAATATACTTTCACAATCCATAGGATAGAGAGGGACAGTGGAAGATGGGGAGAAGTGGGGAATAGAGATAGGAGGGCTGTGTACCAGGACTGGTCCATCCCATTGTAAACATGTGACCAGGTCACTTCACCTCTCTGAGTCTCATTTTGCTTATCATAAAGTAACGATAATAATGTCTGCCTTGCATTTGTGATTTTATAATTGACATAAAAAGCAAATAAGTTAATGTGGGAATCTGCTTCTTGCTTTATTGTCACATTCAGAAATGACAACCTTTACTTTTAGTATGCACTGTGGCAGGAATACAAGGGCTGTTTGGTGTCTTTACATGCATAATCATCTCCACAAAGGGCCACAGAGACAAAGACTGAAGCAAAGAACAAAATGTCATCTGACTTATCTGTCATTTTGAAAGTTTGAGAGAGGAAGACACAGGACACAGCCTCCAACCCAACTTTGGTAGCGATTGCCTGTGGGCCTCAAGTGGGCTCCAGTGCTGAGCCAAGAAAGGTGGTTATCATCCAAAGAGATGGTGCGGCTGAGCATGTGGGACTGGGGGTGGGGTGGGAGGGCAAATTATGACTGGAGAAGGCATGAGATGGAGGCAGAAATGAAAACAACAAAATGAGAGAGGGCCTATGAAGACCTACTACTACATGAAGCAAACAGAATCACAATCTGAGAAAAATCATATTGCATAATGTAATTTTCTTCAGAAAATAGAAATGAATTTTTAAAAATATCTGCTTATTGTCCACAAAAATGACACAGGAGCACATGACTTTTATAGAGCAAGAAGAAGCCATTAACAAAAAAACAAGCTGAAAGGAAGCAGATGTTAAAAAATAGAGCTAACATATGATCTAGCAATTCTAATTTTGGGTGTATTTGAAAAAGAATTGAAAATAAAACCTTGAAATGATATCTGCACTCCTATGTTCTTTGCAGCATTATTCACAATAGCCAAGATATGGAGATAACTTAAATGCCTGTTTATAGATGAATGCATAAACAAAATGTGGCATATGCATGCAATGGAATATTATTCAGCATTTAGAGGTCCAAATTTCCAGTTATAAACAAATGAGTGATTGGGATATACTGTACAGCACAGGAAATATAGTCAATAATATTGTGATAGCATAGGATGGTATCAGATGGTAGCTGGACCTATTATGGTGATCATTTCTTTAGGTATATAAAAGTTGAATAGCTATGGTGCACACCTGAAAGTAATATAATATTGTATGTTAGCTATATTTTAATACAAATTAAAAAAATAAAACTATAAAAGTAAAAAGAGGAAATTCTGAAACAGCATAGTATAAATCTAGAAGACATTATTTTAAGTAAAATTAGCCAGTCACAAAAGGGAAAAATACTGTATAATTTTACTAATATGAATATCTGAAATAGTCCACCCCATAAATACAGAGGAGAATGATCATTGCTTGGGGCTGGGGGAAAGAGAAAATGGGGAATTTCTGTTTAATGAGTATAGAGCTTCAGTTATAAATGACAAATAAACTGTATAACATCATGTTATAATTAACAACCCTGTACTGTGCACTTAAAAATAAGTTAAGAGAGGGAAAGTTCCAGTCAAGATGGAGCAGTAGGTAAACGTTGTGCTTACCTTCTCTCATGACCACATCAAAATTACAACTAAACTACAAAACAACCATCATTGAGAATTGCCTGAAATCTTGTTGAACCTAAGCCCTACAACTATGGATGTAACAGAAGAAGCCACCTCAAGAGTGATAGGAGGGGCAGATATGCAGAACAAGCTGATCCCACACTGGTGTGTGACCATTAAAAACTGGGAGGGATATCTCAGTTGTGGAGGTCTCTTTCCCAGAGGAGTGAGGGGTCCAAGCCCCTCCCCAGCCCAGGCTTCTAGTGCCAGGAATAGAAGTCCCCATAATTTCTGGCTGTGAAAGCCAATGGATATGGAGACTGAGTGAGATGGTTGGAAACTTGAGTCCCAGGTGTGCCTCTTAAAGGGACCGTGTGCAGACTTATTCAGCAATGGAATCTCTCACTTTGAGCTGCAGCACTGGGGCAGCACCTAGAGAGGTGGCAGGGACATATGGTGGAGAACTGAGTTGTCTGGCTTGAGGATGGGGGCTGGAGGGGCAGCTTTCTCCTGTACAGAAGAGCTCGTGGAGGCCATTTTTTCTTTGTTGAGCCCTGTCCCTTCCCAGCATGTAGACACAGGTGGCTGCTGTATCTGAGTCTCCATCAAGCTAGTTAACACTGTTTGTTTGTAACACTCTGGTGATTCTAGTGCCCACCTCACCCACCCTTTGGGCACACCTGCATTATTTACAATCACCAAGATAAGATGGCAACATGGGTGTTAATTAATTAATTAATTAATTAATGGATAAAGAAGAGTTGGTACATATATACAATGGAATATTACTCAGCCATTAGAAAGAATGAAATTTAGCCATCTGCAACATGAATGGACATGGAGGGTAATGTGCTGAGTGTAGTAAGTCAGACAGCAAAAGAAAAATGTCATATAATTTTACTTATAAGTAGAATATAAAGAACAAAATAAACAAACAGAAACAAATAGATACAGAAAACATTTTGATGGTTGCCCGATGGGAGGAGTTTGAGGATATGTGAGAAGGGGGAAGGGATTAAGAAATACAAAGTGGAAATTACAAATTAGTCAATGGGATATAAAGTAAAGCATGGGGAATATAATCAATAATATGGTAATAACTATGTATAGTGCCATATGGGTACTAGACTACAGGTAGTTAGGGAGATCACTTCTTAAATTATATAAATGTGTAACCACTATGTTATACACCTGATGTAACATAAGACCTAGGGAATATAGTCAATAATATAGTGATAGCATGGTACAGTGTCAGATGGTTGCTGGACTTATTGTGGTGATCATTTCTTTAGGTATATAAATGTTGAATAACTATGGTGTACACCTGAAAGTAATATAATATTGTATGTTAGCTATATTTTAATAAAAATCTTTAAAATAAATAAAATAAAATACTATATTTACACATACTTTGGAATGTCTTTTTCAAATCTTAATATATAGCCATGATAATGTGACAGTTACTACCAAATAATAAAAATCAGACAAACTTTAAATTTCCCACCCATAAAACTATAGAAATGCATGGAAAAACTATAGGTTATTGATGAAAAAAGGTTGTAACACAATCATTCGCTATCCAGACAAATTGGTATCATTCAAGTGTGAATACCTCATGTGTAAGATTTCAGAGCTCACCCATCCTAGGAAAACACCAAAGCCATTCTCTAGAGAGCTCACAAATATATCAGAACAGGGAATCAATAATTCGAAAATCATAGTATAAAATGACTGGTGGTATTTAAATAAATAAAAACATAAATATAAATGAAAATAATTGCTCTTAATATATATTGGAAAAACCTCAATAAAATATGGGAAATACATAAAATAGAAAAGAAACTGTTGTATAGGAACATAATGTATCAACATCCCCAAACTAGAATAAAAAACATGAGGAAGCAGGGAAAGAGTGGAAAATTTTGCTAAGTTCCTAGTTGGTTGTAAGGGGGTCAAATTGGATACGTTGAAAAACAAAGGCTAAATATAGTTATTTCACAAACTTAAAAGGCAACTGCTTGTATTATTTAAAACATGATTTTATTTTCTTCCAAATTCCTACAAATAAATAAACTAATATACTTATATAGTACACACACACACACACACACAAAGAAATGAAGAAAATGGAAATAATAAAACAAGATAACAAAGGTAAAGCCAGGATAAAAGTTATGGCAGTAGGTGGAAATAGAATAAACTTAGGTACCAAAAGGAAACATTTTCAGAACTGGTTACAAACACATCTGGCTTATAAAAAGGCATAACTAAGAAATGATTCAGAAAGTTTAAGAATAAAAAAATAAATATTAATACAGTGGGGAAAACAATAACATAAAAATCAATGATGGTGTGTTAATATCATATAAAGGAGAGTTTAAATCCAGAATCATTAAATGGGATCAAAGAAAGATTATATTAATATTTTTATTAATCAATGGCACAATTAAAATAAAGATACAATAATCATATACCTTAGGAGCCAAATAACATTATATCATATTACATAAAGAAAATTGAAAGAGAAATGTGAAAGGAAATGAAAGAAATGCAATTACAGTAAGCAAATGTGCTTTATATACATCAGTTTGACAGATTGAATAGACAAAATAAGTCAGGATTTAAATAATATAAATTTGTATTATGGAACTTACATTGTCTTTTGTTTAAAATAGTACTTTTATAGACTTTAATTATATACAATTTTTTATTGGTCACTTATACCTCAGTAAAGGTAGAAAAAGTAGATCTTGCATGAGTAGATAAACAAAATGTGTTATAATTTATACAATGGAATATTATTCATTCTTAAAAAGGAATGAAATTCTAACAAATGCTACAGTGATGAACCTTGAAAACATTGTGCTAAGTGAAAGAAGACAGACACAAAGTAACAAATATGATATTTCATATGAGGGATCTAGACTAGTCAAATTCCTAGAGACAGAAAGTACTAAAACAGAGGTTAGCAGGGACTTGTGGGAGGAGGGTATGAGGAGTTATTGCTTCATGAGTACTGAGTTTCAGTTTGGAAAAATGAAAGAGTTTGGGAGATGGATAGTGATGATGATTGTATAACAGTTAGAATGTACTTAATGCCAATAAATTGTACACTTGAAAAAGGTTAAAATGTGATACCTCCAGCCTTATTTTTTTTTAGGATTTCTTTGGCTATTCGGGGTCTTTTGTGATTCCATACAAATCTGATGATTTTTTGTTCTATTTCTTTTAAAATTGCCACTGGGATTTTGATGTAGATTGCAATAAATTTGTATATTGCTTTGGGCAATATGGCCATTTTAACTATGTTGATTCATCCAACCCATGAATATGGAATGTCTTTCCGTTTCTTTGTGTCTTCTTAAATTTCTTTCAAAAATGTCTTATAGTTTTCAGTATATAGGTCCTTCATATCCTTTGTTAACTTATTCCTAGGTATTTTATTCTTTTTGTTACAATGACAAAAGGAAGTTTTTTTTTTCATTTTCTTTTCTGAAATTTCATTGTTAGTATATAGGATTGCAATTGATTTTTTTATTTTGTAGCCGACAACTTTACTGTATTCAGTTTTTGTTTCTAATAGCATTTTGGTGGAGTCTTTAGGGTTTTCTATATAAAGAATCATGTCATCTGCAAAAAGTGACAAATTAACTTCTTCATTCCCAGTTCAGATGCCTTTTATTACTTTCTCTTGCTTGATTGCTCTGGCTAGGACTTCCAATACTATGCTGAATAACAGTGGTGATAGAAGACAACCCTGTCTTGTTCCTGAATGTGGACAGCAAAGGGCTTCAGTTTTTCATCATTATGATATTAGCTGAGGGTTTGTCATATATGGCCTTTATTATGTTAAGGTATTTTTCTTCTATACCCATTTTATTAAGTGTTTTAATCATAAATGGATGCAGTATCTTGTCAAATGCTTTTTAAGCATACACTGCCATAATTACATGATTTTTATCTTTTATTTTGTTTATGTGGTGAATCACATTAATTGACTTGCATAGGTTGAACCAGATCAACAATAATCAAAACAGCATGGTATTGGCAGAAAAACACACAAACAGACCAATGGAATAGAATTGAAAACCCAAAAATAAACTCACATAAATATGAACAGATAATTTTCAACAAAAAATATACAATGAAGAAAAGAAAGCCTCTTCAATAAATGGTGCTGGGAAAATTGGAAAGCCATGTGGAAACAACACCTCTGATAAGAGGCTAATATAAAAAATATGTAGGGAGCTCATACAACTCAACAACAAAAAGACAAACAATCTAATTTAAAAATGGGCAGAGGACATGAACAGAAACTGCTCTCAACAAGACATACTAATAGCCAACAGATATATGAAAAGATGCTCAACTTCACTAGCTATTAGGGAAATGCAAATCAAAACCACAATGAGATATCACTTCATACCTGTTAGGATGGCTATCATCAACAAGACAAATAATGTGTTGAAGAGGCAGTGGAGAAAAAGGAACCTCCATACACTGTTGGTGGGAATGTAGATTGGTACAGCTGCTATGGAAGGCAGTCATTCCTCAAAATATTAAGAATAGAATTATCGTATGACCCAGCAATCCTTCTCTTGGGTATCTACCTCAAAATTCTGAAAACATGTATCCATACAGATACATGTACTCTGATGTTCATTGCAGCTTTATTTATGGTGGCCGAGATATGGAAACAACCAAAATGTCCTTCAATAGATGATTGGATAAAGAAGATGTGGTATATATACACAATTGAATACTATTCTGCCATAAGAAAATATGAAATAGTGCCATTTGTGACAACATGGATGGATCTTGAGGTTATTATGCTAAGCAAAATAAGTCAGGCAGAAAAAGTCGAGAACCATGTGCTTTCACTGATATGTGGTATATAAAACTGAAAACAGCAAAGGAACAAGACAAACAAATGAAGTAACAAAAACTGATAGACAAAGACAATAGTTTAGTGGTTACCAGAGGGTAAGGAGGGAGGGGAGTAGTAGATAAGGATAAAAGGGATCAAATATATGGTGATGAAAGGAGAACTGACTCTGGGTGGTGAACACACAATGTGATATATAGATGATGTATTACAGAATTGTGCACCTGAAACCTATGTAACTTTACTAACAATTGTCACCCCAATAAGCTTTAATTAAAAAATAAATCAATAAATATACAGAATTTACAAATAAGATCAATGTGTTAATAGAAAATAAAATTAATTAAAAAATGATAAAAAATAAAGTTTCCTTTAACATAATGACCCACTTCCTATTTTGCAATTGGACTCTAGTTTTCTTATCAAAATCAAGAACAAAATGATTGAAGCTGCCACATCTATTTAACATTGTTCTAAAAGTTCCCACCAATATTACAAGAAAGGAAGTTAAAGGTAAAAGGGCCTTTGTAAGGGAGAAAAAATTATTATTATTTGAAAATTAAAAACTAAGATGATATGCTTAAAAGAGTAGTTTATTTGAAAGAAGCACTCAATGTGATGAGCAGACACAAATGACACTCACCAATAATAGCTTTTCTAGGTACTGCAATGATGGGTTACAAAATGTAACAGGAAAAGAAGCACTCAGAATAGCAACAGACAATATTAAATATAAACTATCTTAACCAGAATATGTGTCTTTCAGAAAGACAGCTACAAATTTTACTGAGAAAAAACAATCTTGAATAAACAATCACTCTATGTTCAGAAATGGGAAATGAATACATTGCCTATCATAAAGAAGGAATTCTCTCTAAAACCATTTGTAGTCTTAAGGGATTCTAAACAAAATGCCAGTAGATCTATTTTGTCACTTAATAAAATTAATATCAGTTCATCTGGAAAAATTAAAATAAGAAGGCAAGAATACCTAGGAAATTTTGGAAAAGATAAATAATGAAAAGAAACTTGTCCTACCAATGTTAATAATTGGAGCTGTGAAAATCCCACAGACCACTGGAAACAAATAAAATATTCCTGAAAGAGAGAGTGGTATTTATAAGAATTCATATGTAATTAAACAACAAGGAATGAATGATTTGGACAAAATGGGCTTTGGGGGAAAAAATCAAAATTACAACTTCACATCATGCAATTAACCTACAAAAATTAAAGCTGGAAAAATATAATTAAGCACTTCACTGACCTCTAGATAGAGAGAAATGATTGAGAGATTTGAATACATTGGGATATAAAAAAAATCTGTCTATTAGAAAACAAAGCCAACAAAATTCTAAACAAAATCCTAAAGCAATCTGAAGGCAGATGAGTAACTAAATACACTTACAAATAAATAAGAAAACATTAACATCTCAACAACAAAAAAGGGAATGGACAAAGTAGACAACATTCCAATGAAGAAATTGACAAATGAACCTGTAATAAAATGTTTGGCTTCCCTTGTAAACTACAATTTATCATTATTTACCATTCAACGTTTCTAATTTGAATATGCAGAAAAAAGTTCATTGACACGTTAAGATGATAAATCTGTACAGCTCTTGTGAAGGTGGTTTGTTAATATGGATCAATAAGCATAACATTTTTCTAACTTTTAACCACAAAATTAACTCAACTTTAGGAATTTATACTAAAAAAATAAGTTTTATTGAAAATTAATAAAAATAAATATAAGAAACCTGTATAAACTAATTTATAAACTTCTAGACATAGGGCTGAAATGTCTATTTAATATTTATTAGCTTAGCTCATACTTTTGTGTTTACAATCTCATGCTATATAAACATGTTGATAAGTGTTGGCTTTTCATTCACATTTTGGTTTTATTCAGATTTTTTACTCATATTTTTGGTATCACTTTTTGAGCATTACTTTTTAAGTCATCTAACACAGTTTTTCAAGGCACATCATGTTCCGTCGCATCCAATTTGTGGACATACAGCCCTTTTTGAGTCTGTGTGGGATGCTGTCCTGGGAAATTTATTGCAAGCCACAGATACTGATTCACATTGTATTAAAAGAGTTGTTATTTACCTTTGCCCTGCAGGGGTATGGGGGATATTTTTTATCTCCATAATGATACTACTACCTATATGAGTTTTTATAGAGCTCTTTAAAATACTTGTTTACAATGACATCTAATACCTGAAATTATAAGCTCATACCTCCCAAAAATAATTTCTAAATCTGTATAAAATTTCTACTTCTGTCAGGTGACATCTGAATGTATCTAAAATAAACATTGAGTGAGGTTATTTAAGGTGAAGATATCTTCAGCAAAAATTACATTTTGTTCAAAAGAACGTATTTTAAATATTGCTTTGTAGTACAAAAGCTTTTGTAAACAACAGCAACAACAACAAAAGGAACAATTTTCTCTTTTATGAGAAGTGATTTTAGGTTTAAAGAATAACTTCTGTCACATATTGGAACACATGCAGTTATCAGATGTGCACAAAGATTTATGCAGAAGAGCGTTTATTAAAACACTATTTTAAAATAACAAAAAAAGTCAAATGTCCAATGATAGGAGTATTGAAACTAATTACCGTACATCCATCAAACTGAATACCATATACTTATTAAAATTCTGTGTTAAAAGAATATTCAAACTTAGAAAAATGCTCATAAAATAAGAGGCAAAAAAATATTATAAGAAAATTGTAGGTGCTGATGTGGGTGTGGGGAAAATATGTATATATTTGTACATTTTCATAGGAAAAGAAAAAACTGGGAAAAAGTCACCAAAATATTTTAGTGATTGTCATTAGATTGTGATGCAAGATGATTTTGGTTATTTTCTTCATACTTTTTTATTCTTTTAGAATTTTTTCTCAGTGAGACTGCTAATTTTTTAATAAAAAAGAACACTTATTTTAAAAATAAATAAACTGCTCTACATTAATTACTAGCAGTATTCATCAAAGGCTCTATTTCTCTTATTTTTCTTTTTATCTTCTTTTTTTAATTAAAGTTTATTGGGGTGACAATTGTTGTAAAGTTAAATAGATTTCAGGTGTACAATTCTGTAATACATCATCTATATATCACATTGTGTGTTCACCACCCAGAATTAGTTCTCCTTCCATCGCCATATATTTGATCCCTTTTACCCTCATCTATCACCCTCCTTCCCGCTTACTCTCTGGTAACCACTAACCTATTGTCTTTGTCTATGAGTTTTTGTTCCTTCATTTGTTTGTCTTGTCCCTTTGTTGTTTTCAGTTTTATATACTACATATCAGTGAAATCATATGATTCTCAACTTTTTCTGTCTGAATTATTTCACTTAGCATAATAACCTCAAGATCCATCCATCCATGTTGTCGCAAATGGCACTATTTCAGATTTTCTTAGGACAGAATAGTACTCCATTGTGTATATACACCACATCTTCTTTATCCAATCATCTTTTGAATTGTTTGTTTCCATGTCTTGGCCATTGTATATAAAACTACAATGAACAAAGCAGCATGTATATCTCATGGATAAATGTTTTCAGATTTTTTGGGGTAGATACCCAAGAGAAGGATTGCTGGGTCATATGGTAATTCTGTTTTTAACTTTTTGAGGAATCTCCACACTGCCTTCCATAGTGGATGCACCAATTTGCATTCTCACCAATAATGTATGAGGTTCCTTTTTCTCCACAGACTCTCCAACACTTGCTATTATTTGTGTTGTTGATGATAGCCATTCTAACTGGTGTGAGGTGATATCTTATTGTGGTTTTTATGTGCATTTCTCTGATGGCTAGTGATGTTGAGCATTTTTTCATATGTCTATTGGCCATTTATATGTCCTCTTTGGAGAAATGTCTATTCAGGTCCTCTGCCCATTTTTTAATTGGATTGTTTGGTTTTTGTTGTTGTTGAGTTGTAAGAGTTCCTTATATATTTTGGATATTATCTCCATATCAGATGCATTGTTTGCAAATATCTTCTCCAATTCAGTTGGTTGCCTCTTTGTTTAGTTGATGGTTTCTTTTGCTGTCAGAAATTTTTTTTATCTGAGACATTCTGCCACCTGTTGGCAGCTCAACTTGGGCCGGGAATTGAACTGGCGACCCTGTTGCTCAAAGCTAGCTAGCACTCTTGGGTGAACTCTTAACCAACTGAGCCACTCGGTCAGCCTGCTGTGCAGAAGATTTTTAGTTTGATATAGTCCCATTCATTTATTTTAGCTTTTACTTCTCTTGTCTTTAGGTCAAATTCATAAAATCCTCTTTCAACCCAAGGTTTATAAGCTTAGTACCTATGTTTTCTTTAATGCAGTTTATTGTTTCAGGTCTTATGTTTAGGTCTTTGACCCATTTTGTGTTAATTTTGGTACATGGTGACAGATGGCAATCTAGTTTAATTTTTTTGCACGTGGCTTTCCAATTCTCCAAGCACCATTTATTGAAGAGGCTGTCATTTCTCCATTGTGTGTTTTTGGCTTCTTTGTCGAAAATTACCTGTCCATATTTGTGTGGGTTTATTTCTGGATTCTCAATTATATTCTATTGGTCTGTGTGTCTGTTTTTCTGCCAATACCATACTGTTTTGATTAGTGTTGCCCTGTAGTATAAGCTGAAGTCAGGGAGCGTGATACATCCAGTATTATTCTTTTTTCTTAGGATTGCTTTGGCTGTTCAAGGTCTTTTCTGTTTCCATACAAATTTGATGATTTTTTTTGTTCTATTTCTTTAAAAATGCCATTGGGATTTTAATGGGGATTAAGTTTGTATTATGCTTTGAGTAATATTGCTATTTTAAGTATGTTGATTCTTCCAATCCATGAACACGGAATGTCTTTCCATTTTTTTGTGTCTTCTTCAATTTCTTTTAAAAATGCCTTATAGTATTCAGTGTATAGGTCTTTCTCATGCAAATCAATCAATGTGATACATCACATAAATAAAATAAAGGACAAAAATCACATTATTATATCAACAGATAGAAAAAGCAGTTGACAAGATATAACATTCATTTATGATTAAAATACTTAATAAAATGGGTATAGAAGGAAAATACCTTAACATAATAAAGGCCATATATGACAGTGAAAAACTGAAGCCCTTTGCTCTATGTTCAGGAACACAACAGGGCTATCCCCTATCACCTCTGCTTTTCAACATAGTATTGGAAGTCCTAGTCAGAACCATCAGGCAAGAGGAAGAAATAAAAGGAATCCAAATATGGAATGAAGAAGTCAAATTGTCACTTTTTGCAGATGACATGATGCTATATATAAAAACCCTAAAGACGCTACCAAAAAGCTGTTAGAAACAATGCACAAATATAGTAAAGTTGCCAGCTACAAAATCAATGTATAAAAGTCCATTGCATTTCATATACTAACAATAAAACCTCAAAAAAAGAAATAAAAAAATGTTGCATTATCCTGGGATGAACCCCACTTGGTCGTGATGTATAATTTGTTTAAAGCATTGTTGCATTTGATTTGCTAGAATTTTGTTTAGGATGTTTGCATCTGTATTCATCAAAGATATTGGTCTGTAATTTTTTTGGTGTGTGTTATGTTTACCAAGTTTTGGTATCAGGGTAATGTTGGCCTCATAAAATGAGTTAGAGAGTATTGTCTATTCTTCAATTTTCTGGAAGAGTTTGAATAGGAAAGGTGTTAGATCCTCTGAATGTTTGGTGGAATTCACTAGTGAAGCCACCTGGTCCTGGACTTTTAATTTTGGGAAGGTTTTGGATGACTGATTCAATTTTCTTACTGTCGATAGGTCTATTTAGATTTTTCAGTTCTTTGTGATTCAGCCTAGGTCTATATGTTTCTAAGAACTTGTCCATTTCTTCTAGGTTATTAAATTTGGTGGCATGTAGTCCTTCATAGTACTCTTGGATGATCTGTTGTATTTCCACGGCATCCGTGGTAACAACCCCTCTTTCATTTCTGATTTTGTGTCTTCTCTTTTTGTTTTAGTGAGTCTAGCCAAGGATTTGTCAATTGTATTAATCTTTTCAAAGAACCAGTTCTTTGTCGCATTAATTTTTTCTATTGTCTTTTTGTTCTCTATTTCATTTAGTTCTGCTTTGATTTTTATTATTTCCTTCCTTCTGCTGACTTTGGGTTTCATTTATTCTCCTTTTTCTAGTTCTTTAAGGTGTAATATGAGGTTATTTATCTGGGATTTTTCTTCTTTCTTGAGATAGGCCTGTAATAATATAAATTTCTCTTTTAAAACCGTTTTCACTGCATCCCAAAAATTTTGGTAGGATGTAGTTTCATTCTCATTTGTTTCTATGTATTTTTTTTTAGCTGAGCCATCCTGCCACCTTGTTTCTATGTATCTTTTGATCTCTCCTCTTATTTCTTCTTTCACCCCATCATTCTTTAAAAGTATGTTGTTTAATCTCCATATATTTGTGGTTTTTCCTGCTTTCTTTTTGCAGTTGATCTCTAATTTCAAAGTCTTGTAATCAGAGAATATGCATGATATGATTTTAATCTTCTTAAATTTGCTGAGGCTAGTTTTATGGCCCAATATATGGTCTACTTTGAGAATGTTTTATTTACACTAGAAAAAAATGTATAGTCTGATTTTCTAGGATGAAGTACTCTATAAATATCAACTATGTCCAATTCATCTAATGTGTCATTTAGGGATGATATTTATTTATTTTCTGTTTGGATGATCTATTCATAGCTGTCAATGATATATTTAGGTCCCCTACTATAACTATATATTGGTCAATTTCTCCCTTTAATTCTGTTAGTTGCTGTGTATATTTCAGTGGTCCCTGATTGGGGGTATAAATATTGATGACTGTTCTGTCTTCTTGTTGTATAGTCCCCTTTATCATTATGAAATGTCCATCTTTGTCTCTTGTTACTTTTTTTATCCTGAAGTTTCTTTCATATGATATCAGTATAGCTACACCTGCTTGTCTCTGAATACCATTTGCTCGGAATGTCAATTTTCACCCTTTCACTTTGAGCCTGTATTTGTCCTTGTAGCTGAGCTGTGTCTCTGGGTGGCAGCATATGGTTGGGTTTAGTTTTTTTATCCAATCTGCTACTCTGTGCCTTTTTATTGGTTGGTTCAGTTCATTTACTTTTATGGTGATTCTTGATATATGAGGATTTCCTATCATTCTCTCCTTGGTTTTCTGGTAGGACTGTGTCTCCATTGTTTCTTTGCCTTTTTGTTGCTGTCTATTATTTCAGTGTGGTGGTATTCTATGATTTTTCCTTCTGTTTCTTTTTTTTATGTTATATATTTCAGTTCTGGATTTTTTCTGACTGTTTACCATTAAGTTTATGTAAAAGAAAGTTTCATATTTAGAGTATTCATTTTCTTCAGTATGCTTCCTTTCTCCATTCTCTTGTGCCAGTTCAGACCTTTACTCTCTCTTCTTTTAGGTTTTTGTTGTCACAAATGATCCCTATTTATGCTGTGAGTTGATTTCTGTGCTGCAGTAGCAAGTTGTCTTTTTCCTCTTTTTTTTAAGTGTTTTTTTTCCTTCTTTACCCTGTATGTTATGTTTAAGTGTATAGTGTCTTTTTTGGTTTAGGGGTTGCCATTCCTCACTTCTGTCTCTCTGTCCATAGTACTACTCATTGTTTTATATACTTTTGCTTTTTTTGTTTCAGGTCAACTAGCCTCCTTCAGTATTTCTTGTACTGTAGGTCGTGTGTTAGAAAATACCCTCAGCTTCTGTATGTCTGGAAAGGTCTTTATTACTCCTTCATATCTAAGGGATATCTTTGCTGGGTATATTATTCTTGGCTCATAATTTCTCTCTTTCAATAGTCTGAATATTTGATTCCACTCCCTCCTGGCTTGGAGAGTTTCTGCTGAAAAACCTGATGATAATCTAATGAGCTTGCCTTTGTAGATTACTGTCTTCTTTTCCCTGGCTGCTTAAGGATTCTTTCTTTGTCATGAATTTTTGACAGCTTCTTGCTGTCAAAGCGCCTTGGAGAAGACCTGTTGGGGTTGAGGTAATTAGATGTTCCATTTGCTTCTTGGATTCAAAGATCCAGTTCTTTCCACAAGTTTGGGAAGTTCTTATTGACTATTCATCTAAATATACTCTCTGTGCCCATCTCTCTCTCTTCTCCTTCTGGTATGCACATTATTATCACATTGCTCTTTCTGATGAAGTCAGAAAGTTCTTATACAGTTTTTTCATTTTTTTTTAACTCTCAAGTTTCTCTCTTCTTCAATCTTTGCCATTTCCATATTTCTATCTTCAATATCACTGGTTCTTTCCTTCATCTGGTCAGCTCTGTTACCTAAGCTCGCTATTTGATTCTTCATTTCTTTTACTGAGTTCTTCCAGAATTTCTATTTGGTTCTTTTTAAAAATGTCAATCTTTTGGTAAAATGTTCATTTTGTTTTTTGATTATGTATCTGAGTTCATTAAACTGCCTGTGTTTTCTTGTATCTCATTGAGTTTTTTCAGAATTGTGATCTTGAATTCTCTGTCATTTAAATCACATATTTCCATGTCTTTAACTTCATTTTTTGGAGAATTTTCATTTTGTTTCTGAGCTGCCTTGTTACCTTGGTTATATATGGCAATTAATGAATTATTGTCTCTCTTCCTAAGCATCTACAGGAGTGGGTTTTGCAACAGGTTGATAGGAAAAGGTCTTTCTTTTGCTTTCCAGTAGGTGTTGGTAGAATGTTTTATTTTCTCTCTGATGTAGTCTTTTATTCTGTCTCATGCTGTAGTGTTATATTTTCTCTGTACTGTTCCAGATTCTCACACAGTGGGAGGATTTTCTGGAAGGTGGGTTTCTCCTCTGTGAGCAGGTTACCTGGGGGTCAGGGCATCGCCTCTGTTGGGGGACATGGAGATCTTCTGAAGCTCTGAAGCATTTCCTGCACCAGTTTCAGGGCCTGTGTGTTTCAGCGGTTCTGTTTACCGCTGCAGGAATCCGCCCTGATAGGTGGGGGCAGGGGCAGGGTAGGTTGTGAAAGGTGTTTCTGAGCAATGGTGGCACCCAAGGCTCCCTCCCATTCACCAGAACTAGTTTGGCTGTTAGTCCATGGCTACAGAGCCACAGTTCTCAGGACTGCGACTATTCTGTTCTTTTGATCTGACACTACTACTGTTTTGCTTCTAACACTGGACAGATAGGGGTGGGGGGAGCTCTAGGAGGGTGGGGTGAAAGGATGGCTAGGCTTCATTCTTATGCCTTCTGTCCTCTGCTTGGCAATAAGGCTTAACCACAGTTTTCACCCTTCTTCCCTCAGTCTTTGCTCTTAGGTCTCTGCTGTGAGGGTGTGTTTTGGCCAAGTTATATGCTGATCCCTCAAAAGGAACTGTGGGTCATAAGGGGAGCACTAGCAGTCCGATTCTTCCTTTTCCATGACTGCAGTAGCTCCAGAATGCAGGGATCTCAGAGCTCAGAGCTCAGTCTGTGTTTGCAGCCTGTGCTGCTGCCCACATCTCTGCACTTTCCCCTTCCTTCCTCCTCCACTTGCCCAATATGCCCACCTTTAGAATATTTCAGTTGCATGTCTCTTAGTCTTGCCTGTCTGCTGCACAGGGAGTCCTTTGTGGAATTATAGTTGTTCAATTTGTTGTAAATTCCAGGGGAGATTTCAAGAGGCTTACCTCACACCGCCATTTCTATAATGTCCCCTATTTCTCTTATTTTTCATGTTAAATAAAGTATTATAATTACTACTCTGTAATGCCACAGTGTAAAGTGTTTATCATTGACTGCTATTGCTTCATTCAACTACTGAGAAAACAGATGTAGAATGTCTCAGTTTTCCATCTAATTTTGAGTAGATAAAAAGGAGGAACAGAAATAAACATAATGACTGAGCCCTGTAGCATTTCCCTTACATTTTTTACTTCATTCTAGCTTATTCTCACAGTGTGTTTTTTTCACTGGTCTTCTGCAGTCTTTTTTCGTGGACCACAACAGTCGAGCTACAACTTTCATTGACCCCCGAATCCCTCTTCAGAACAGTCGTCTTCCCAGTCATCTGACACACCGACAGCACCTCCAAAGGCTCCGAAGTTACAGCGCTGGAGAGGTAACACCACCCACTTCCCCTACTCACAAGTTATAGGTCCACAGGTTCTGCCTTTTCTTGTAGGGCCAGAACTATTTCTTAGTGGACAAGATCTAGGGTTGCCTATTCCTCAAGGGTCAGGGCCATATCCATACTACTGTATAGAATGAATGGCAACTTGGGAACACCCACTTTATTTCCTAAGCCCATCTTCAGATTGCTTTACCTCTGCCTTCTCTTTTGTCTTATACAATTGTCTCTACTGAAAATCTGTCCAGTATGATGGAAACCAAAAATGCAGTGTCGGGAGATTGTTACACTTATGGCTGGTGTTGTTATTCTTAAGGCCTACAGGTTACATGAGAATTCTGAAAGATGACGGAACTGTTATGCAGCATATGACTGGCTTTAAACTTCTGTTTCTCCATAGATCCTGGAGAAGATTTTTATAATGTATACATGGATTAATAAGCTGGGGAAATCAACCAGACACCAGAGAGTACTCTATTCCCATCCTACCATGTTCTCTTCCCTGGTTTATATCTTTCTTCATTACCTGTATTACCTGCTGCTGAGCCATGAAAGGTTGCTACCTTTCTTAAACTCACTTTCATCACCTTTCTGAATTACTGTCTCTATATGATATACCACTTAATGTCCCTCCTTTCTCAAACCAAAACTCAAAACATAGCTCTTTTCTACTTCCAATCTGTTCTTGACAATATTATGAACAAATCCCTTTTTATGTTTTGACTGACATTTCCCAAATATCTGTACCATATTTTCATAAAAACACCAGGATTTCAGGAGATGAAAGCTCTAAGAACCGTTTATGATAAAATAACGTGTACAGCCAGATTATTACAATGAGGTAAAAAAAATAGGAAAAAAGTAATATGTATATTTGGTTACTATAGAGAGTCTTTCAGGGAGAACCACAGTGGACACATCAAGGGAAACTGGGAAAATAACAACTTGAAAGCCTCCAGGTAGCAAATGTAAGTCTCAAAGAAAGAGCCTGTTGTTGGTGTATCAGCCAGCACCTGTTTTAATGAAAGCCTAGTGTACAAAAACAAACAAAGAAATACTTTACTACTTTTTAAGGGGAATCATCTATATACTCTGAGAGACACAACTATTACCAACCAAGTGTATGCATGGTTTAATGCCAATGCGATAAAATTAATTTTTCTTTCATGGGGTCTTCTTAGGTATCATTGTTTTAGGATACTACTAAATCATGTTACTCTTTCAGCATGTACATAAGATGCGTATGTGACCATGCAGAGAGATCACATATCTTCAAGTGTTATGTGGGTGTCGAGACCCTCCAGATAACACATATTCAGCAGCAGACACATTCACAGACTATAGAAAGCAGTTTCCTAACTTCCCAACTCAACATGCATCATTCCTTCTCTGGTGGCACTTTTACAACTTTTCAGAAAGTACAAGATATGTTGTCTTGAGATTATAGTGTACAAATTCAAAATTCTGCATCAACTTGAAATATGTCATTTCAATTTATTTAAAATGTCCAAGCTCTTTAATGTTTTAAGGCATTTTTCAGTATTAACATAGGGTAACTACATGCTCATATGATAAAAAGAAACTGAGTACTGCAGGCAGATTCACTGTCAGTAAAAAATAAAAATATATATTACTCAATGTAAAGTGAACCCTGTTCAGGTATAAATATCTTACATTTATAAAAAGTTAAACTGAAAATATAAATATTAAAACCTTTCTGTTGAAAGAACAAGATTAAGAATACCATTTGCTTTACCTGTTCTAAAACATTTATTTGATATGATTGAATAGCCCAAGCACAGTTACATTGAATGTCAACATTAATGACAATGTGCCACCTGCATCAGCCATGAAAGATTCTAACAGGTAATGATAAAGGGAATAAATGTGCATCAGCCATCTGTATTCACCTTAATTCATCCACTCTCCAACTGACAGTTCATCGGGTTTTTAAACCCCTCCCAACTTTCTGCTCATCCTCTTTCTGCTAGTAGCTTTGCACTGACACAAGGGAAAACCAAGAAAAGCAACAAAGAGAAAAGCTAGGAGGCAGAGGATATCTGATCCAGAGGCAGAACACCTGAGAAAACAAAAGATCCAGCCTCTATGAAAACAAATATTGGATTCAGCCTAAGGAATTAAGAGACAGGAGGACCTTGGTATAAAAATGGAGGGGTTGATGCGAAATGTTAATTGTGTTTGCTGTGATGTGGTTTTACTCAACAAACATTAATTAAGTGCATGGCCTGCTATGAGTACTGTGAAATGTAAAGAAGTATATGTTCTGATCCCTGCCCTGGAAAAGTTTGTATTCTATTTTTAAGCCAGAAAAATACACACAGAGCTAGGTAACAACACAAATTAGAATTTGATTGAGTGCCAAGAGTGATGTTTAGGAAAAGCACCATAAAAGTTCAAAAGAGGGTGAAGCAAATAAAAATATTCTTTAAAATAAAGTACTTGATCTAAAACTAGAAAAATTGGTAAAATTAGCTATGTACAAGGGAAGAAGAAGGACAACCCCACAGAGAACACAGCATAAGCACAGGTACAGAGGTAGGATTAAGAAAGGCCTGTAGAGAGGTAATAAATAATTGTTTAGTTTGACCAGAATAATAAATTTCCACTTAGTTTTTGTCTTGGTTTTTGGAAAGCTTTGAAAACCATATGGAAGAGTTTGAACTTTTTTAAATTTGGAACTATTAAATGAATTTGAGAGGAATAATATGATTTTTGTGGAGAAATGGGCTATAGATATAAAAGCAGGGATTAGTTCTCAACAGGGGAAGACTATTGCCATTTTGGGAGGGCAATTCTCTGATGTGTGGAATTTTCCCATGCCATTGCAGGACGTTTTTTCCTGGTCCTATCTATTAAATGTCAGGAGTGACCCTATCTCATCAGTCACTATGACAACAAAGACAAAGCAAAAGAGAACACCCCTAAGTATTTCAAAACACTCCTAGGTGGTGATACAACTCCAGTTGAGAATCATATTTTACATTCAAATAAACTGAAATATCAAAAACTGAAGTTACACAGAGAGTTCAGGACCACAGCTCAGATTTCTTCAGCCCCAGTCCAGTATAAATTAGTATTTTAAAAAGTAGACAATGAAGAGGAAGGATTTGGCAAAGAGGGATTTGAGAGAAAGGCATATTAGAGACCACTGCCACAGACCAGATATAAGGTGATGAAGCCCTTATCACCTTAGAGACAGAGAACAAAGGACACCATGTGAGAAGACACCTCAGGGAAGTTGAGAGGTATAGAATAAGAGGCAACTGGACTTCAGTCAGCAGATGGGAGTCCCAGCTATGGCTTCTCTACAAATGAGCTGTGTATCATTATGCCTTCCTTCACTTTCTGAGGCATCGGATTTCTTGTCTGCAAATGGAGATAAGGGGATTAGATGGTCACTACAGTCTGTTCCAACCCTGTGATTCCCAGAGTTAGTGAGTCTTGGGTCACAGTCTTATTAATAACACATAAGTAAGATGAGCAGGAAAGCCAGGTGGTTAGGATGGCAGGTTTGCTTTTAGATGAGTTGATAATAAGTATGAAAATAACAGGTTATCTAATTAGAAATGACAGTTAAGCAGGTGGAAATATGAGACTCAGGAATAATCAATGAATTCTTTCCATAATCCATGATTTTGTGTGTGTCATATATGATGGGCAATGGGTAATTTATCATAGGTATTTCTTAGACCACAACTTTAGGAATCAATATTTTCTGTTCACTTTCATAAGCCATTCTCTTGATTTTTTAAAAATCAATTGCCTATAAGGACAAAGTTAAAATCAGTTTTTATATTCAAAATCCTAAATGGTAAAAATTTATCTCTAAACCCCAATGATAAGTTGTTAATACAGACACTGTTATACATTTTTGGGATTAGACTTTACCTCACTTGAAATTTTGTCATGCACTTTCCAGAAAGCAGTTACCAGGAATGTAGGATTTTATGCACAAAGATATCATTATTTGACACAGTAACATGCATTTTAATACAGTGGCATATCTGTCTGCAATATACAAGTTCTGACAATTAAGTTCACCAACTCATCTTAGAAAAAGTGCTACATACCTTATTTATAAATATCACTATGGTCACCTCCAAAGTATTCCTTTGAAGTACTCCACTTGGGAAGCTATGCACAAATGGCAGTGCCTAGTCCACCCTTCAAAGCAATTTTGGAACTCTTACTGGAATGGCCATCAGAGCTGTTGTCGTATTACCTTTGATGTACTGAATGTCATTAAAATGTCTTTCTTTCAATATTCTTTTATCTTTTGATATAGAAAGAAGTCATTGGGGCCAGATTAGGTAGTAGGGAGGGTGTTCCAATACAGTTATTTGTTTACTAGCTAAAAACTCCCTCACAGATAGTGCCATGTGAGCTGGTGCATTGTTGTGATGCAAGAGCCATGAATTGTTTGTTAAAAGTTCAGGTCGTCCAACTTTTTCACACAGCCTTTTCAGCACTTCCAAATAGTAAACTTTGTTAACTGTGTGTCCAGTTGGTACAAATTCATAATGAATAACCCCTCTGATATCAAAAAAGGTTAGCAACATCATTGCAACAAGTTTGTGAACTTAATTGTCAGACCCTGTATTTAATAACCAATAAAACAGGCCTTATAGCTTCCCATAATGTCCAAATGGAATTGGACATAGAAATATGAAAAACAGCATATAGGGTTATAAATATGAATCCCATCTCTCTACCAGTAAGGAAATCATTGAATGTGACTTTTGCCTTGTTTATACTTCAATTAACAACATAAATTAACACTAATTAAGAAGGCTAACAGAACACATAATTTTCATTTATTTTACCACCACGGTCACGTTAGAAAATCATTAGTCATAGAAAATTCTGGAAAAGCACAAACAGAAAGGCTTAGTAATAATTGCCTCAGAAAGAGCAAGAATCTGGCAGGGAAGAGAAACTGACTCTTCACTTTGAAAGCAGGAGTCACTCTTAGTCATTCTTTGCAGTGAGCTTCTTTGATGACAAGTCATTTCATCAGAGAGAGGATCCAAGATGATGGAGTAGATAAACTCTGTGCTTGCCTTCTCCAGTGACCACATTAAAATTACAACTAAATTATTAAAAAATCAACCTGAAGAACCATCTGAAGTCTAGCTGAAAAAAAGGTTTATAATTAAGGATATAAAGAAGCAGCCACTGGTAGGAGTAACAGAGATGTGAAAGAAGCTGGCCCCAAACCTATGTGTGGTGGCTGAGAATCAGGAGGGTTATCTCTACCATGGAGGTCCCCCATCCCATGGAGGAGTGAGGGACCCCAGCCCCACACCAGTTTCCCCAGCCCAGACCACCAATGCCAGAAAGATGAGTCCGAGACCAATGCCAGAAAAATGAGCCCCCATGACATCTGGCTGTGAAAAACAAAGGGGATTCTGAACATCCAGGTGGGACAGAAGACTGAGGGAAACTCAGATGCCCTCTTAAAGGGCCCAGGTACAGATCCAGTCACTCAAAGACACCCACTTTAGGCTCCAGCGGAGGGACAGTGACTCAGAAACATACAGAAAAAGAGTTGTGTGGCTTCAAGGCAAGAACTGGAGGGACAGTCACCATTTTCCCTGTGTAGAGTTCCCTCCTGTGCAGCCAGCAGGCAAGAGCCATCTTTTCTGTGTTGAACCCTTTCCCACACAGCCAAATCTGAATCTAAACTGGCCTGATGAGCTCTGCTCTCTCCACCCTGGTGACTCCCTGGGAACCCACCCCACCCAACTCACTCAACACTGGAAGTAATTCCTCCTTGAGCAGCCAGCTCCACCCACATTACACTCTTTCTTGGACAACTCTTGGAGATCCACAGGTCTCAAGTGGGTGGCTTCAGTGTGCTCTGATACTTTTGCTAAGTGGCTCTAGGTTCAGCACTGGCAACAAATCACAATCTAACCTAGTAAACACAACTCGTCACACCCTAGTGAGTTCCTGAGACCCCAACTCACATGCCTTATGCTTTATCACTGGTTGAGCCTTACAGAACCCAACAGGCAGAAGCAGGCCTTGGGGGTCCTGGGCTTTTGGCATAGCTACCCAAGGCCTGGTATTGATGGCAGCCATCCTAGGTTTACAGTGTGGCCTCTCCCATGCACCTCCTGGTACAGCAAAGGTAGTGACCAATTGCAGATCACTTTGTATTTCCTACCAGGTAGTCCCCAGCCGGTGACAGGCAGTAGCTGACCTGAACATACACTGGAGACCGTCAAAACATACCGGAAGATTGGCTTCAGACCAAAGCAGAGCATCACCCAATTAGCACCACAAGTGACACACACAAAGGACAGCCTAAACAGGAACCAGAGCCCACTGGGGCAAATCTCATTCCATGGGGTAAGCCCTCCCTACAGCTACTCATAAGGGGTGGACATGGCTAAGCCTCACAGTCAGTCGGACTGAGGGTCAATCTCACCCACTGACATGTCAATAGCAATCAAGGCTGAACTATTACAGAATGGCACACGTAACCTACACAAGGGACAGTCCTGAAACACTGGTTCCCCCCCCCCAGGGCATCTACTACAGAAGGCCATCTAGTCAAGACTGGGAGACATAGCAAATCTACCTAGTATATAAAAACAAACACAGAGAGGCAGCCAAAATGAGGAAAGAAAGAAATATGTCTCAAGTGAAAAAACTGGAAAAAGTTCCAGAAAAGAAACTAAAAAAGGAGACAAGAAACCTATCATATTTAAGTTAAAAACAATGATGCTCAATGAACTTTGGGGAAGAAGAGATGAACTTAGTGAGAACTTCAACAAAGAGATAGTAAAGAGACATAGAGATAAAAAGGGACATAGAAACCATGAAAAAGAACCAGTCAGAAATGAAGAATAAAATAACTAAAATGAAGAATGCACTAGAAGAAATCACCAGCAGATTAGATGAAGCAGAGGATCAATTCAGTGATTTGGAAGACAAGGTAGCAGAAAAAATCCAATTGGAAGAGCAAAAAGAAAAATAATAGAATAGTTTAAAAGACCTTTAGGACTAAATCAAGCATAACAACATTTGTATCATAAGGGTACCAGAAAGAAATGAGAGAAAGTAAGGGATTGAAAAGTTATTTGAAAAAATATTGACTGAAAACTTTACCAACCTGCTGAAGGAAATGGACATACAAGTCCAAAAAGCACAGAGTCCCAAACAAGATAAACCCGAGGCCAAAACATATTATAATCAAAATTGTAAAGGTAAAAGACAAAGAGAAAATCCTAAAAGTAGCAACATAAAGGCAACTAGTTACTTATAAGGGATCTCCCATAAGACTGTCAGCTGATTTCTCAGCAGAAACTTTGTAGGCTATAAGAGAGTGGCACAAAATATTTAAAGTTTTGAAAAGCAAGGATCTATAACTGAGACTACACTTTCCAGCAAGGCTATCATTTAAAATTGGAGAGATAAAGAGTTTTCCAGACAAGAAAAAGCTGAAGAGGGTCATCACCGTCAGACCAGTATTACAAGAAATGTTCAAGGGACTTCTAGAAAAAAAGGAGAAAGGAGGAGGAGGAAGGGTGGGGGGAGGAGGAGGAGAAGAAGAGGAGGAGAAAGAAGTAGGGGAAGAAGAAGAACGAAAAGAACATAAAGATGAATAATAAAATGGCAATAATTATGTACCTATCAATAATCACTTTAGTAAATGGATTAAATCTTGTAATCAAAAGACATAGAGTAGCTGAAGAAAACAAGACCCATACATATGAGGTCTGACAATTAAGTTCACCAACTCATCATAGAAAAAATGCTACATACTTCATTGCTGAATATCACTATGTTTACCTTCAAAGTCCTCCCCTTGGGAAGCTATGCGCCGACGCCAGCGCCTAGTCCACCCTTCAAAGCAATTTTGAAACTCTTTTCCTGGAATGGCTATCAGAGCTGTTGTTGTATTACCCTTGATGTCCTCAATGCCATCAAAATGTCTTTCTTTCAATATTTCCTTTATCTTTGGGTACAGAAAGAAGTCTTTGGGGGCCAGATCAGGTGAATAGGGAGTGTGTCCCAATACAGTTATTTGTTTACTGGCTAAAACTCCCTCATAGACAGTGCCATGGAAGCTGATGCATTGTTGTGATGCAAGAGCCATGAACGGGTGAAAAGTTCAGGTCGTCTAACTTTTCCACACAGCCTCTTCAGCACTTCCAAATAGTAAACTTGGTTGACTGTTTATCCAGTTTGTACAAATTCATAATGAATAATCTCTCTGATATCAAAAAAGGTTAACAACGTTGTTGCAACAAGTTCGTGAACTTAATTGTCCGACCTCATGTGCTGTCTATAAGAGTCCAACTTTAGATCAAAAGGCATACACAAACTCAAAGTAAATGAATGGAAAAAGATACTTCATGCAAATGGAAATGAGAAAAAAATTGGGGGGGTAGCAATAATATCAGACAAAATAGACTAAAAGAAATACTATGAGACAAAAAAGGGTATTACTTAATGATAAAGGGGATATAATCCTTATAAACATTTATGCATCCAACATAAGAGCACCTAAATATATAAAGAAAATATTGACTGACATAAAGGAAGATATCCACAGTAACACAATCATAGCAAGGGACTTTTACACCCCATTGACATCAATTGACAGATCCACCAAACAAAAAAGCTACAAGGAAACAGTGGCCTTAGATGACACACTAGATCAGATGGATTCAATTGATATTTTAGAGCATTTCACCCCAAAGCAGCAAAATATACATTCTTTTCAAGTGCACATGGAACATTTTCCAAGATAGACCACATGTTAAGCCACAAAACAAGTCTCAGTAAATTTCAGAAGATTGAAATTATATCAAGCATCTTCTCTTGGTATAAAAGTAGAAATCAATTACAAGAAAGAAAGAAAAAAACCCCTGAAAATCACACAAACACATGAAGGCTAAATAACGTGATATTAAACAGTGAGTGAGTCAGCAATGAGATCAAGGAAGAAATCAAAAGATACTTGAGAAAAATAAAAACAGAACAACCCCAAATCTATGGCACACAGCAAAAACAGTCCTAAGAGGGAAATTCATAGCAATACAGGTCTACCTCAAGAAACAAGAAAAATCTCAAATAGTCTAAACTTTCACTTAAAGAAACTAGAAAAAGAACAGCAAAAAAAGTCCAAAGTGAATACAAATAAGGAAATAATAAAGATTAGAGTGGAAATACAAAAAACAGAGTCTAAAAGCACAAGAAAATTGATCAATGAAATCAAGAGCTGGTTCTTTCAAGAGATAAACAAAATTGGGGCCGGCCGAGTGGCGCGATGGTTAAGAACTCGCTTGGGATGCCAGAGGGCCCCGGTTCGGATCCCACATATGAGGGCCAGTGACACT
>NW_017732800.1:85982-89386 GCF_001890085.2 Hipposideros armiger | reverse complement strand
CCCCTGTGGCAGTGGGTTGCCATGGGCTACCATATGTAGCCAGCAGCCAGCATGAGCGGCCAGCAGCCGCAGTGAGCAGCCATCCAGAAGCCGGCGACTGATGTGCCTCACCCGGGAAGAGCACGATGATGGTGCCAGCTTGGGCCAGTGAAGCAACGTCCTCCACAACTATACTGAAGAACAAAATGACAGCAACTTGTCTGTTCCCCTTCCCCCAATTCCCTAGCACTGTTCCCATCCCCCCAATTCCCCAACTAAAAAAAAAAATCTAAAACAAACCAAAACAAAAAAAACAACAAAAAAAAACTATGCTATAAGGATATAGTAATCAAAACAGCATGGTACTGGCATAAGACCAGACACAGTGGAACAGGATAGAGAGCCCAGAAATAAATACATGCTTATATGGTCATTTAATCTATGATAAAGGAGGCAAGAACACACAGTTTGGTAAAGATAGTTTACTCAATAAATGGTGTTGAGAAAACTGGACAGATACATGCAAAAAAAAAAAGAAAGAAAGAAAGAAAGAAACTGGACCACTTTCTTACACCATATACAAGAATAAACTCAAAGTGGATTAGAAACTAGATGTAAGACCCAAAACCATAGCACTTCTGTAAGAAAACATAGGCAGTTAACTCTGACATTGCTTTTAGAGATCTTGTCTGATCTATCTCTTCGGGCAAGGGAAACAAAAGAAAAATAAACAAATGGAAATACATCAAACTAAAATTTTTGCACAACAAAGAAGCCACCAAAAAAACCAAAAGGCAGCTTACTGAGTGGGAGAAGATATTCATCAATGACACATCTGATAATTGGTTAATATCCAAACTTTATAAAGAACTCATACAACTGAACACCAAAAAAATCAAACAATTTCATTAAAAAATGAGCAGAGGACCTGAATAGACATGTCTCCAAGGAGGACATACACATGGCCAATAAACATAAGAAAAATGCTCAGCGTCACTAATCATCAGAGAAATGCAAATTAAAACCACAATGAGATATCACCTCATACCTGTCAGAATGATTATCTTCAATAAATCAACAAACAAAATGTGTTGCTGAGGATGCAGAGAAAATGGAACCCTTATACACTGTTGATGGGATAGCAAATTGGTACAGCTACTATAGAAAATGGTTTGGAGTTTCCTCAAAAATTAAAAATAGAACTACCTTATGACCCAGCAATTTCACTTCTGGGTATTTACATGAAAAAAATCCAAAATACTAATTTGAAAAGATATATGCAGGGCCGGCCGAGTGGCGCGATGGTTAAGAACTCGCTTGGGATGCCAGAGGGCCCCGGTTCGGATCCCACATATGAGGGCCAGTGACACTGCCCTCCACAGCTAAGATGCTGAACAACAGTTCAACCTGGAGCTGGGCTGCCGTGGGTCGCCGGCGACGGCGTGTGCTGCAGCCCCTGTGGCAGTGGGTTGCCATGGGCTACCGTGTGTAGCCAGCAGCCAGCGTGAGCGGCCAGCAGCCAGCGTGAGCGGCCAGCAGCCGCAGTGAGCGGCCGTCCAGAAGCCGGCGACTGATCTGCCTCGCCCGGGAAGAGCGCAATGATGGTGCCAGCTTGGGCCAGTGAAGCAACGTCCTCCACAACTAGACTGAAGAACAAAACGACAGCAACTTGTCTGTTCCCCTTCCCCCAATTCCCCAGCACTGTTCCCATCCCCCCAATTCCCCAATAAAAAAAATCTTTAAAAAAAAAAAAGAGATAAACAAAATTGATAAATCTTTAACCAGATTCATCAAGAAATAAAGAGGAAGGACTCAGATAAGTAAAATCATAAATGAAAGAGGAGTGGTGACAACTGAGAGCATAGAAATAAAAAAGATTATAAAAAATATTACAAATAATTATATGACATCAAGTTAGACAATCTGGAAGAAATGGATAAAGTCCTAGAAACACAACCTTCCAAGACTGAATCAAGAAGAAACAGAAAATCTTAACCAACTGGTTAATACTACCAAAATCAAATCAGTAATCAGAAACTCCTGACAAACAAAAAACTTGGACCAGACAGCTTCACAGGTGAATTATGCCAAACATTTCAAGAATTAATACCGATCCTTATCAAACTATTCCAAAAAATTCAAGAGAAAGGAAAGCCCCCAAGCTCATTTTATGAAGCCACCATTATCCTGATTCCAACACCAGACAAAGACATAGCAAATAAAGAAAAGAAAAAAAAGAAAATTGTAGGCCAATATATCTGACGAACATAGATGCAAAATTTCACTACAAAATATTAGCAAGCCTAATTCAGCAATACATTAAAAAGATCATACACCATGATCAAGTGGGATTTATTCCTGAGATGCAAGGTTGGTTCAATATCCAAAGATCAATTAATGTGATATACCACATTAAAAAATGAAGGATAAAGATTATATAATCACATCAATAGAACCAGAAAAAACATTTGACAAAATTCAGCATCCATTTATGATAAAAGCTGTCAGCAATGTGGTAATAGAGGAAACATATCTTAACATAATAAAGGACATATATGACAAACCCTAAGCTAACATTATAGCAATGGGAAAAAACTAGAAGTGTTCTCCTTGAGAAGACAAGGATGTCCACTTTCAGCACTTTTATTCAATATAATATTTGAAGTCCTAGCCACAGCAGTCAGACAAGAAAAAGAAATAAAAGGCATCCAAATTGGAAAAGAAGTAAAACTGTCATTATTTGCAGATGACATGATAATATATATAAGAAACCTGAAAAATTCTACCACAAAAAACTATTAGAACTGATAAATGAATTCAGTAAAGTAGTAAGATAAAAAATTAATATTCAGAAATAGATTGTCTTTCTATACATCAATAATAAATTCTCAGAAAGGGAAATTAAGAAACAATACTACTTACAATTGCATTGAAAATAATAAAATATCTAGAAATAAATTTAACCAAGGATGTAAAATTCTGTACTTGTAAAATTATAAGACACTAAAGAAAAAAATTAAATAAGTTACAAATAAATGGAAGCATATACTGTACTCATGTATAGGAAGAATTAACATCATTAAAATATCTATACTACCCAAAGCAATCTACAGATTCAATGCAATGCCTATCAAAATTCCAATGGCATTTTTCACAAAACTAGCACCAAAAATCCTAAAATTTATATGGAACCACATACGATCCCAAAAAGCCAAAGTGGTTTTGAAAACAAAAATTGGAGGTATCACTCTACCTGATATCAAACTATGCTATAAGGAAGGCCGGCCGATTGGCACGATGGTTAAGAACTGGCTTGGGACGCCAGAGGGCCCCAGTTCGGATCCCACATATGAGGGCCAGTGACACTGCCCTCCACAGCTAAGAAGCTGAACAACAGCTCAACCTGGAGTTGGGCTGCTGTGAGT
>NW_017732800.1:63922-84337 GCF_001890085.2 Hipposideros armiger | reverse complement strand
AAAACGACAGCAACTTGTCTGTTCCCCTTCCCCCAATTCCCCAGCACTGTTCCCATCCCCCCAATTCCCCAATAAAAAAAATCTTAAAAAAAAAAGAAAAAAAGAAAAGATATATGCACCCCATGTTCATTGCAACACTTTTTACAATTGGCAAGAAATGGAATCAACCCTAGTGTCCATCAATAGGTGATTAGATAAAGAAATCATACGGTTGTTGTCCTTTTCTGTCTGATGTATTTCACTTAGCACAATACCTTATAGGTCCATCCATGTTGTTGTAAATGGCAATATTTCATCATTTTTATGGCTGAGTAGTATTCCATTGTATATATGTATTACTTCTTCTTTGTCTAATCATCCATCAAAGGACACTTACATTATTTTCGTGTCTTGGTTATTGTGAATAATGCTGCAATGAACATAGGGGTACGTATATCTTTATGAATTAGTGTTTTCAAATTTCTCAGGTAGATACCCAGAAGAAGGATTACTGAGTCATATGATAGAGCTATTCTTAATTTTTTGAGGAAGCTCCATATTACTTTCCTAGTGGCTGCATCAAATTACATTCCCACCAGCAATGTGGGAGGGTTCCCTTTTCTCACCAACCTCTCCAAAACTTATTTCTTTCCTTATTGATAATAGCCATTCTAACAGGTGTGTGGTGATATCTTATTATGGTTTTGATTTGCATTTCCCTTATAACTAATGATATTGAGCATCTTTTCATATACCTGTTTGACATCTGTATGTCTTCTTGGGAGACGTGTCTGTTAAGGCCCTCTGCCCATTTTTATTTTTATATTTATTTTGATTGTTTCATTTTTTGTTGTTGAGTTATATGAGTTCTTTACATATTTTGGATACTTCTAATCAGAGGTATCATTTGCAAATATCTTCTTTCATTCAGTTGGTGCATTTTGGTTTTGTTGAGTTCCATTGGTGTACAGTAGCTTTTTATTTTGATGTATTTTAAATACTTCATTCATTTATTTTTTAATTTTACTTCCCTTGTCTTTGGGGTCAAGTTCACAACAATACCCCTGAGACCAAGGCCCATAGATTTAGAGCTCATGTTCTCTTCCATGTATTTTATTATTTCAGGGCTTATGTTCAAATCTTTAATTCACTTTGAGTTAATTTTTGTGCATGGTGTCAGATAGCAGTCTAAATTCATTCTTTTGCATCTGGCTTTCCAGTTTCCCCAACACTACCTATTAAAGAGAATTTATTTTCTCTATTATATTTTTGTTTACCTTGTCAAAAATAAGTAGCCCATATATGTGTGGTTTTATTTCTGGACTCAGTTCTGTTCTATTGGTCTGTGTGTCTGTTTTTCTTCCAATACCATACTGTTTTGATTATTGTAACTTTGTAGTATAGTTTGAAGTCAAAGCATGTGATGTCTTTGGTTTTGTTCATTTTTTCTTGAGATTGCTTTGACTATTCAGGGTCTTGTGAGGTTCCATACAAATTTGAAGATTTTTTATTCTATGCCTGTGAATAATTCCATTGAGATTTTGATGACAATTGCATTAAATCTGTGTATTGCTTTATGTAATTTTGCCATTTTAACATTGTTAATTCTTCCAATCCATGAACATGAGATATCTTTCCATTTCTTTGTGTCTTCTTCAATTTCTTTCAACAATATCTTGTAGTTTTCAGTACAAAGGTCTTTCACTTCTTTTTTGTTAACTTTATCCCTAGGTATTTTATTTTTTGGTTGCAATTGTAAATGCCATTGTTTTCTTCAATTCTCTTTCTAACATTTTAATGTTAGTATATAGGGACTCAACATTTTTTGTATATTGATTTTATATCCTTTAACTTTACTGTATTCGTTTATTGCTTCTAACAGGCTTTTGGTGGAGTCTTTAGAGTTTTCTATGTAGAGAATTATGTCATCTATAAATAGGGACAGTTTTACCTCTTCATTCCCAATTTGGATACCTTTTATTTCTTTTTCTTGCCTGATCTCTCTGGCTAGGAATTTTAGTACTATGTTGTATAACAGTGGTGAGAGTGGGTATCCTTGTCTTCTTACCGATCTTAGAAGAAAAGCTTTAAATTTTTCACCATTGAGTATATTAGCTGAGGTTTTTCATATATGGTCTTTATTATGTTGAAGTACTTTCCTTCTAGATCCATTTTATGAAGTATTTTAATCATAAATGGATGTTGTATCTTGTCAAGTGCTTTTTCTGAATCGATTGATATGATCATATGATTTTTTTTATCTTTTGTTTTGTTAATGTGGTGTATCACATTGATTAATTTACATATGTTGAACCATCCTTGCATCCCTGGAATGAACCCTAATTGATTATGATGTAGTATCCTTTTAATATATTGTTATATTTCATCTGATGTTATTTTCTTTAGGATTTTTGGCCCCAAGTTCATCAGAGCAATTGGCCTGAAATGTTCTTTTTTTGTGTTGCCACTGGGTTTGGGTATTAAGGTAATTATTCCCTTCTCTTCCGTTTTTTGGAAGAATTTGAGAAGTATAGGTATTAAATTTTCTTTGAATGTTTGGTAGAATTCACCAATTAAGCCATCTGGTCCTGGACTTTTGTTTTTTTGTGAGGTTTTTGATAACTGTTTCAATTTCCTTACTAATGATTAGTCTGTTTAGTTTTTCCAGTTCCTCATCATTCAGGCTAGTAAGGTTATATATTTCTAAATCTTTGTCCATTTTTTCTAGGTCAGATCTCAGCAAACTGCACCTCACAAGCCACATGAGTCTCTTTGGGTACATTCCACCTCAAAACTTTGCCAGCCCCTGGAGGAGCAAATCCTGTCTCTCATAACAACTTAAAAATTATTTGAGAGCCATAAATATATTTTTACATAATCAGCATTATGTGAATAATATCATTTTAAAATTATATAAATGAAACTATGATAGTTTTATTTTCATTTTCAATTTTACTTCAGAGCCACAGTTCATACCCAAAGAGCCTCATGTGGCTCGTGAGCCACAGTTTGCTGACCCCTGGCGGCTCTTCCGTCTCAAACGTTTGCCAACCCGTGTTCTAGGTTACCACATTTGATGGCATATAGCCTTTCATAGTATTCTTGTATAAACTTCTGTGTTACTGTGGTGTCCACTGTAACTGCTCCTTTTTCACTTCTGATTTTTTTCTAGTCTTTTTTATTCTTTAGTGAGTCTAGCCAGAGGTTTGTCAGTATTATTTATCTTTTCAAAAAACAAGGTCTTTGTATCATTAATTCCTTTCTATTGTGTTTTTGTTCTCTATTTCATTTATTTCTACTCTAATTTTTATTATTTCCTTCCTTCTAATGACTTTGGTCTTCACTTGTTTTTCTTTTTCTAGTTCTTTAAGGTGTAATGTTAGATAGTTTATTTGAGATCTTTTTTGTTTCTTGAGGTAGGCATGTAATGCCACTATCTTCCCTCTTAGTGCCACTGTTGCTGCACCCTCAAAATTTTGGTATGTCATATTTTCATTGTCATTTGTCTCTATATATGTTTTGACCTTTTCATTTATTTCTTCCTTGACTCAGTAGTTGTTCAGTAGCATGTTGTTTTATCTCCACATATTCGTGGTTTCTCCAGCTTTCTTCTTGTAGGTAATTTCCATTTTCATACCATTGTAGATGGAGAATATGCTTAGTATGACTTTAATCTTTTTAAACCTATTAAGACTAGTTTTGTACCACAACATATGGTCTACCCTGGAGAGTATTCTTCATGTGTACTTGAGAAGAATATATATTCTGTCATTTTGGGATGGAAATTTCTATGAATATTGATTGTGCCTGTTTGGTCTAATGTCGTTGAAGGCTGATATTTCTTTATTGACTTCCTGTATGGATGATCTATTCATTACTGTCAATGGGGTATTTAAGTCCCCTACTATAATTTTATTTTTGTCAGTTTCTTTCTTTAGGTCTGTTAGTAATTGCTTTATATACCAGGGGTGCCAAAAAAATGTATACACATGACTTGTGTTCCTCTTTTGTTATAGGTCTCGCATATTGAGTATTACGATTTTAATACAGTTATTTTTTCCTTTCTTGAAATGTGCATACATTTTTTGGCACCCTCTGTATTTTGGTGTTCCCAGGTTTGTTGGATATGTATTGATAATCATTATGTCTTTGTAATGAATTGTCCCTATTATCCTTATAGAATGTCCTTCTTTGTCTCTTGTTACCTCTTTTATCATGAAATATATTTTTCTGATAAAAGTATGGCTACACTTTTCCCTGGAAGCCATGCCATTTTCTTGAATTACCATCTTCCATCCCTTTACTTTGAGCAATTGTTTTCCTTTGTAGCTGAGATGGGTCTCCTAAGGGCAACATATAGTTGGGTCTTCTTTTTTAATCAATTCACTACTCTGTACCTTTTGATTGGTGAGTTCAGTCCACTTACTTTTGGAGTGATTAATGATATATGAGGACCTACAACAGCCATTTAGCTTTTGTTTTCTGGTTGTTGTGTAACTCTATTGTTTTTTTTTAAGATTTTATTGGGGAATTGGAGAAAGAGAACCGTGTTGGGGAATTGGAGAAAAGGAACGGTGCTTGGGAATTGAGGGAGGGGAACAGCCAAGTTGTTGTCCTTCATCTTAGTTATGGAGGGCTCAGCAAGCTCAGCTCCAAGTCCAGTCATGCCGCTCAGTTCAAGGTGCTGTGTTCAATTAGTTGTGGGTGGGTGTAGCCACCATCCCATGGAGGAGTGGAACCAGCAACCTTGTTGTTAAGAGCGAATGCTCTATCCCTTGAGCCACCTGGGTGGCAGCTCAGCTTGAGGTGCTGAGTTCAGTCTTTAGTTGCAGGTGGGCATAGCCCACCATCTCCAACAGGCAACCTTGTTGTTAGGAACATGTGCTCTCACTAGCTGAGCCATCTGCTACCTGTTGTCAGCTCAGCTCGGGCACACAGCTTACTGGCCCATGTGGGAATTGAACTGGTGATGCTGTTGCTCAGAGCTTGCACTCTTTAGCAAGCTTTTAACCAACTGAGCCACTTGGCCAGCCCCATTGTTTCTTTTTTTAATGTTTTTGTCTGCTATTTTAGTTTGGTGGTTTTCTACGATGCTACATGTATCAGCTCTAGATTTTTTTTCTTGTGGTTGCTATTACGTTTATGTAAAAAAAGTTTCATGCATACAATAGTTCCTTTTCTCTTATTGCATCTTATCTTCATTCACCTGTGCAAGTTTAGTCCTTTTACTCCACAACTTTTGTGTTTTTATTGTCATAAATTAACACTTTTTATGCTGTGCATTCATTTCCAAATTACAGAATTAATAGTCTTTTTAAAATGCTTTTCTTCCCTTTAACTTATATGTTATAATTAAGTGTTTAGTGCCCTATTCTGAAGTAGGGTTGCAATTTCCTGTTTCTGTCTGTGTGTTAGTCATCTTACTCAAAGTTTGGTATACTTTTGTCTTTTTTTTTCAAGTTGAAGAGCTCCTGTCAACATTTCTTGTAATGCAGGTCTTGTGATGATAAATTCCCTCAGCTTTTTTTGTCTGGGATAGCCTCTATTTATTTTTCATATCTAAAGGATAACTTTGCTGTATATATTATTTTTGACTGGTAGAGTCTGTCTTTCAATATTTTAAATATTTCATTCCACACTCTTCTGGCTTGTCAGGTTTCCATTGAAAAATATGATGATTATCTAATGTTCTTTTTTTTTTGTAGGTTACAGTTTTCTTTTTCCCTAGCTTCCTTGTGGATTCTTTCTTTGTCATTATTTTTGAGAATTTTTAATACATTGTATCTTGGAGAAGGTCTTTTTGCATTGAGATAATTAGGCATTCTGTTAGCTTCTTGAATTTGAGGGTCCAGCTCTTTTTATAGGTTTGGGAAGTTCTCACTGATTAACTATTTGTTTGAATAGTCTCTCTGTTCTTTTCTCTCTCTCTTCTCCTGGTATACCCATTATTCTTATGTTGCTTTTTCTAATGGAGCCAGATAGCTCTCATAGAGTTCTTTTCACTTTTTAAATTGTCAGTTCTCTCTTTTTCCATCTGAGTCATTTCTAGATTTCCAGCTTTGAACTTGCTAATTCTCTCTTCCATCTGGAGTGCTCTGCTTCCAGTGCCGTCTAATGTATTCTTCATCTGATTTACTGGGTTCTGTAGCTCTATAATTTCTGTTTGGTTCTTTTTTAATGTTTTAATCTCTTTAGTAAAGTACTGCTTTGTTCCTGAAGGGTACTTTATTGATTTTATTCCTGAACTCATTTAAGTGCCCTTCTGAATTTTCTTGTATTTTATTGAGCTTTCTCATAACTGCAATCTTGAGTTCTCTCTCATTTAAATCACAGTCTTCCATGTCTTTGAGTTTGCTTTCCAGAGATTTTTTTTTCTGAGCTACCTTGTCACTTTGTTTATTCATGATACTTGATAGGTTGTTTCTCTGCATGGGCATTTGAGGTAGTAAACTCTTTTTTAAGTAATGTTTTGCAGTTCAGCAGATTGATAAGTAGAGGTGTTTCATTTGTTTTCCAGAAGATGGTGATATAGTGCAAGTTTTTGTTTACTCTTACCTGCACTACTGCATCTCTAGGATCTTGGTGAGGTTAGTTTTGCCTTGGTCATGAAAAATGCCCCATATTCCCCAAGGTGGTGAGTGCCCCCTCTATGTCCAGGTCACCTCAGTCTCAGGGCACCATCCCCTTAGTGTAATAAGGTGGACAATGGGGCTCTGGGCCTGTGAGTTCCCAGCACTCCCTCCTTGTTACCAGAGGCTGCCAGCTGTGCTGTGCTATCCAAGGCATCTCCACTGTTTCTTTAGGGTTCTGCTTCTGCTGGGTTCCACCAAAAGTGGAGGTGATAGGAGCTTGAGAGAAGGCAGATTCGCAAGTCTGTGGCTTTATCTTCTTGCAGGTAATGGCAGCCGCTAGTCCATGCCTGCTACACTGTTATATCACATTTATGTGACTGTCACTGGGTTTAGCTGCAGTAGATGCCAGCTACTCAGGCCAGAATGTTGCTTCTGCTTCTCCTATCCTCTGGGCTTCTGTGTGAGGGTTGCCACCTGACTCCTTTATGGCTACTGCATCAACTGGGGCTGCAACTGGGGACTGTGTCTGTGGCACCGTCTCTGTCCTTCCCCTTTTCCCACCTGCTGTGCTAACTCCAATACACTCACATTCAGATGTCTCTGTGCATGAATCTCTCAGGCATTTTTGTGTTTTGACCAGGGATACTTTGTTGAATTATAGTTGTCCCACTAGTTGTAAGTTTAAGGGAAGAAATAAATGGGGTTTTTGCTTCCTGCCACAATGCTGACATCACCTATTCAGTTTACTAATTTCACTAACATTCATGGCATTAGGTGCAATCACTTTCTTTTCTTTTTTTTTTCAATTTTTTATTGGGAAAATGGGGGGATGGGAACAGTGCTGGGGAATCGGGGGGAAGGGGAACAGACAAGTTGCTGTCATTTTGTTCTTCAGTCTAGTTGTGGAGGACATTGCTTCACTGGCCCAAGTTGGCACCATCATTGCGTTCTTCCCAGGCGAGGCAGATCAGTCGCCGGCTTCTGGATGGCCGCTCACAATGGCTGCTGGTCGCTCATGCTGGGTGCTGGCTACATATGGTAGCCCATGGCAACCCACTGCCACAGGGGCTGCAGCCTACGCCGTTTCTGGCGACTCTTGGCAGCCCAGCTCCAGGTCGAGCTGTTGTTCACCATCTTAGCTGTAGAGGGCAGTGTCACTGGCCCTCATATGTGGGATCTGAACCGGGGCCCCCTGGCATCCAAAGCCAGTTCTTAACCATCGCGCCACTTGGCCAGCCCTGCAATCACTTTCTTAAAAATCATAATATAGCACATCAACCACTCGGTCATATTTTAAAAACTCACTAATTTTCTATCACTTTGAAGATTGTCACTTTATTGTTTTTTTAACTTAAGTGAAGTCAGGGGTTTTTACCCCCATATTGAAAAAAAAATGGTATTGAAAGAACATCTGAAATTGATAACATTTCCAGTATAATAATTTTATTTTAAAATTAGGCCTCAGAAGTTTCTAGAAACAGAGGAGCCTCTTTACTGGCCAGGCCAGGACACAGCCTGGTAGCTGCTATTCGAAGCCAGCATCAACATGAGTCATTGCCTCTGGGTATGTATTGTGCTTCTTGAACTTCTGGATACCCAATACTTAACCTTGTTTTTCTTATTGTGAGTTCTTTAATATTGAAGATTCTGGTTTTTTTTCTCTTTTATGGTATAGTCTCCTTCTCTACCTTTACTCCCATCCTCCCCATTTCCATCCTCCCCTCCCCTTTGCCTCTTTTTCCTTTTCCCTTCCTCCTCACTTTGTCTTCTCTCATCCTTTCCCTCTCTTTTCTCTACTCTTCCAGACCCACATCCCCCTTCTTCACAGCACCTAGTGATTTGTTAGCTGAGTCCAGGGGAGCATAGTTTAATTAGGTGATGGATTTTGTTGCTGCTAGATGCAGTTTTTAATTTAGACCTCTTTTCTCTGTGTGTATGGAGATAAGTTGACAATCTTTATTGCTAACCTCAGCTACCTCTTTTCATAACACACACCACTTGTGTCAAAGGAAATGAGGCCAGTGTCTAAATTGATTTGGATAGTTTCATTATCATTACTGGGAAATCAACCCATGGCCACAGGTCATAAACTTCAAGGACTCAGAAAAGGATTTCTTTGAACTCATAAATAACTTTTTGCTATGATAACTATGGCAAAATGATGAAAAAAAGTTAGAAGAAAAAGAGCAGAACTCCCCTCATGGAAGAACTACTTTATTCTTCACCCATTCACACAGGAATGAGTTAACACCCAGTTCAGTTCCTGGCATATTAGAATGATTAACTTAAATCTAGTTCACATTTGGTTTGATCATTTAAAAATAATAATGCTATTATGTCACAGAAAAAAACCTCAAGATCTTACATATTTTATGAGTATTCTACTTGCCTTTCAAACTTCTACATTATTCTTGTATCAAGCAGCCATCTTCCAATCATCAGACAAATTATCTCTGGGCTTCAGACTCAACCATAATTCCTCACTTTTGTCTATTTCAGCATATAATGACAAGATTGTGGCATTTCTTCGCCAGCCAAATATTTTTGAAATGCTGCAAGAGCGTCAGCCAAGCTTGGCGAAAAACCCCGCACTCAGGTAAGGGCTTGTCCTTTACCCCTCTAACCCCAGATCTCCCCCGCTATTTTTCCAAGTGGGACAACAACTTTATGGAGGGAGAGAGAGAGAGAGAGAGAGAGAGAGAGAGAGAGAGCGAGCTTATGATGCATTTTATTCATGCATTTAAATTTTAATCTGAATGCTCAAAATGAAGGGGCAGAGGCTTCTAAGGTTCTCAGAAGTGTCACAACAATCAGACATACTCATATTGTCAGGTTACATGTTATTCATATGATACTAAAATTACTTCCATTGATTTAGAAGAAAGCACAGTTTTAGTTAAAAATTATTTATGTAAAGACCATACAGAATTGTACACTTGAAATCTATGTAATTTTACTAACCATTTTCACCTCAATAAATTGAATTAGAAACAAAACAAAAAAATAAGTAAATATAATTGCTTAATGGTAAACCAGATATTAGATAACCACATTAAAAAATAAACAAACAAGAAAATGGAAAGTGTCATATATGTTTTAACTACTTAAATTCTATTGTCTGTTAGAGTCATCTTTGAAAAAGTATCTCTGAAACTCTGAATCGCTTCATTTAGAAGGGATAGCTACCCAAAGTGATAAAGAGAAAATATCCTCTGAACTTAAATCCCACTTTCTCACCAAAATATTCAAACATTTCTCACCTTTAGTTTACTACCCAGAATTTCAAAAGCTGGAGATGCATGGATCTTAAAGAGCATCCTCTTGGATTTTGAATTATTGCCCACATAAAGACTAACAATCAAGGCATGTTATTCAACCCTCTACCCTTAGTTTCCCTATCACTGAAATAAGGTTACAACGTGGGCACTTTTGAGATGTTTAAATGAGGATGTATGTAAAGGATCAGGCAAGGTTGGCAGGAATGCAGTCAGTGACTGGCCTTAATCCCTCGTCTCCCATTTGGTGGTCTTTTGAATCTGTCTGACAACTGTAAAACTTTACTTTGTATAACTTCCTCAATAAACCACCAACATCTGAAAATAGCTTCTTTGCTATTCAAGTTCTTATTAATCCTGTCAGGATATGTCAATCACTATTCTTTCCCCTCCACCACCCCTCATTAACACCTCTTTTCCCTGTGATTTTTACCTGTGTAAATTAGAATGACCATCCTCCAAACTGCCTCTCATCTCAATTCCTCTCTCTTTCTTCATCTCCACATCTAAATATTTATCATTATACTTTCTCTCCCAGCCCTTTTATTCTCTTCTCTCAGCCAATGCCAATATTTGGATTCTCATCATTTCTCTCCTGGACTTTGCAAGAGTCTCTTAGAAGAAATCTCTTATCACCCTACTATAACCAGAATTATCTTCTAATAGCACAAATCAAATTATGTCACTCCTGCTTCTCAAAAAAGCTTCCATGGCTCCATTGCAATTGAAATAAAGATTTCTAAGCACAATTTCCATGGGCTCCAAAGTCTATTCTTAACCTAATTCTCCATCTTGTACTAGTTTTTTATTTTGCATTTCCTTCTGGTATCTCACTCCACCAACTAGGTTCTGTCCTCTCCTACTTTTGCCTTTCTTGGAATGGCTTCTCTGTTAAAGGCATCTCATCCCATATTAAAGGCTCAAATCAAATGTAAAGATTTGGTGATTTACAAAAACTTTAGTTTTAAATTTGCCTTGCTTTAAGCATTCTTTTTTGTACCTCTAAAATATTTTCCCTTTATTTTGTATATTCTATAATGTACTTATGTCTTCTTACAACACTATAACCTCTTTAGAGCAGGACCTGTATATTCCTTGTCTTTGTATCCAATCTGCCTCAGAACCTCGTCCTTTAATATAAAGATAGAAAACACTAACTACTTGCAGAGTGAATAAAAGTTCTTTAGCATGAACTGTTGAGCTTTAGCATGAGTAATTGTCACTTCCACTTATATGTTCAATTCTGCCCAAGTTTCACTGTTGTGCCATAGGAGAGGCAGTGCCATTCTCAGTCATGTGGGTCATTTATTCATGGGGTGCTTTTTCTCTCACAGTTCAAAGTAACTTAAGAGAGCTTCCAAAGGATTTTCAGAAGAGTCGTATTACTTGAAAAGTTTGTAACACAGGTCTGCTTTTGAGCATTTTTTTATGTTATTAGTTCTACCACTAAGCAATGAGTTCACTGCTTACTTTTTGGAGGAATTTGAACTCACCAAAGACACTAGATTCCCATTTAAATAATTTGAAAAGTAAAAAAAAAATATTTTGGGGGGGTTAAAAGAGTATAATATATTTCCAAAAAGAAGTAAATTTTAAGCCTTATTGTATAATATTGCATTATAACAAAATCCAAAAGAAAACCTTACAGGCTTTATTGCAATGTGGAATTGTACAATCATGATTTTCCAGGTATGGGGGGGACTTGGAATCAGGGCATGTTGAAATAGGAAAAACCATGGAAGTTAACTATTATCGAAACTAATAACTTTTTTAAAGTTATGGACTCTTTCAACAATCTGATGAAAACTATTATACACTCTTCCCCACATATAAACATAAACCTTTGCATATACTTTCAAATAGTTGATGGACCTTAAAGGACTTGTGGACTACAGGTAAAAAAACCAAATATTTCATTAAAAACATTTGGCCCACAATGATATCAGAAATTAAGAGGCTATGGAATTCAAAAGGCACAATGACAATAGCAAGAACTTGCTCTTCAGTTATCAAGTAGCTGGTCAAGATGGCACAGTAGGTAAACACTGTGTTTACTTTCTCTCACAACCACATCAAAATTACAACCAAACTACAAAACAACCGTCATTGAGAATCACCTGAAATTTTGCTGAATTGAAGCCCTACAACTAAGGACATACAGGAAAAGAAAAGCTATTTTGAGACTGGTAGGAGGGGCAGAGATGCGGAACGGGCTGGCCTCACACCCGCATATGATTATTAAGATCAGGAGAAATATCTCAGCTGTGATTCTCCCACCCTTAGGAGTGAGGGGTCCTAGCCCCTCCCCAGCCCACGATTCCAGTGCCAAGGAGAGACGTCCCCATAATTTCTGGTTGTGAAAACCAGTGGAGACTAGTGGCTGAGTGAGACAGAGGGCAGCTGGAATCCCAAGCGCTCTTCTTAAATGACCTGCACCAGACTTACTCACCAATGGGACACTGGCTCTGAGCTTCAGCACTGGAGAAGTAGCTCAAAAGGTGCCAGAGTCATATGGAGAGGAACTGAATTATCTAGCTTCAGGGTGAGGGTGGGAAAAGCAGCTTTCTCCAGGATGGAGGAGCTGATGAAAGCCATTGTTTCTTTGTTGAGCCCTCCTCTTCCCTGCATGCAGATGCAAACAGTCCCCATATCTGAGTTTGTTCACCACACCCTGGTGATTCTGAGATCCCATTTTGCCCAACTTTTGGGCACACCCAAGCTGCTTTTAGTAGCTTTTTCATAAAAACTGCCTGCCTTGGTTCATGCTGCAGATTTTTTTAGGGTCTCTCAAGGGTTTGCAGAAACCAGACAAGTAGCATCTGGCTTGAACACGTCCTGTACCTTGGGCTGAGCAGCTCTAAGACCAGCACTAAGGGCAGCCAGCCTTGGTATGTGGTTTGGCCTATAGAGGCACTTCCAAACACGGCACAGGTGGTGGCCATGTGCATATTGCATTGTGGCTCCTGCCTGGTGGCCCTGGGTAGGGTACAGAATGCAGCTGAACTTGACCTGCAGCAGGTTCCTCTCAGATGGCCCTGGGGCTGACATACCCAGTGGTTATCTTCAAAACTAGTTGGAGCATTGCACAGCCACCTCTGAGGACAACATACCCAGGGGTTGATTAGGCAGGCACCAGAGCCCTGCTGAAGGAGATCTTGCTCTGTAGGGTCAGCCCTTGCACTACAGCTCCTCCACTGCAGTCACAACCAGTCCTCACAACCTCTAAACCCTAGGGTCAATCCCACCCACTAACATGCAAATAGCAACCAAGATTCAACTACAAGAGGAGAGCATCCAGAAGACACACAAAAGACACACCTGGAGTGCACAGTTCAAGTGACCAGAAAGACTGTGCCATTAAGCCTCACAGCACACCTACTACATAAGGTCACTCTACTAAGACTGGGAGACATAGCAGCCCAACCTAATATATAGAAGCAAACACAGGGAGGCAACCAAAAGGGGGAGACAAAGAAACATGTCCCAAATAAAAGAACAGAACAACGCTCCAGTAAAAGAACTAAACACAATGAAGACAAGTAATCTACCAGACACAAAGTTCCAAACACTAGGTATAAGGATTCTAAATGATTTCTGGGAGAACTTCAACACAGAGATAAGAAACATTAAAATGGGGATAGAAAACATAAAAAAAGACCAGTGAGAAATGAAGAATACAATAATGGAAATGAAGAATACTTTGAAGGATTCAAAGTATTAGATTAGATGAAGAAGAGGGTTGAATCAGTGATTTAAAAGATAAGGTAGTAGGAAATATCCAATCAGAACAGCAAAGAGAAAAAAGAATTAAAAAACTAGAAGCGAGTTTAGAGGGGCCTCCAGGACAATAGCACACATACCAACATTCACCTCATAGTGGGTGCCAGAAAAAGAAGGAATTGAAAACATATTGGAAGAAATAATAACAGAAACACTAACCCTAACCTGGTGAAGAAAATAGATATAGAAGCCCAGGAAGCGCATAGCGTCTTCAACAAGATGAACCCAAACAGGCCCACACCAAGACACATCATAATTAAAATGATAAAGGTTAAAGACAAAAAGAGAATCTAAAAAGCAGCAAGAGTAAAGCAGTTACTTACCTACAAGGGAGCTCCCATAAGACTACCAGCTGATTTCTCAACAGAAACTTTGCAGTATAGAAGGGATTGGGAGGAAATATTCAAAGTGATGAAAAGCAAGGACCTACAACCAAAATTACTCTACCCAGCAAAGCTATTATTTAGAATCGAAGGACAGATAAAGAGCTTCCCAGACAAGAAAAAGCTAGAAGAGTTTCCTTTTTTTTTTTTCTTTAAAGATTTTTATTGGGGAATTGGGGAGATGGGAACCATGCTGGGGAATTGGGGGAAGGGGAACAGACGAGCTGCTGTCGTTTTGTTCTTCAGTCTAGTTGCGGAGGACGCTGCTTCACTGGCCCAAGTTGGCACCATCATTGCGCTCTTCCTGGGTGAGGCAGATCAGTCACCGGCTTCTGGACGGCCGCCCATGCTGGCTGCTGGCTACATACGGTAGCCCATGGCAACCCACTGCCACAGGGGCTGCAGCCTACGCCGTCGCTGTCACCAGCGACTCACAGCAGCACAGCTCCAGGTTGAGCTGTTGTTCAGCATCTTAGCTGTAGAGGGCAGTGTCATTGGCCCTCACATGTGGGATCTGAACCGGGGCCCTCTGGTGTCCCAAGCCAGTTCTTAACCATCGCGCCACTCGGTCGGCCCTAGAGGAGTTTCTTACCATTAAACTAGTATTACAAAGATTGTTAGAGGGACATCTTTAAGACAAATAAATAAATAAATAAATAAATAAATAAATAAATAAATAATCCATCAATAAATAATATGAATAATAAAATAAAATAAATAATATGAAAATAAAATACCTATCAACAATTACTTTCAATATAATTAGATTAAATGCTCCAATCAAAAGATAGGGAGCTAAATGGGTAAAAAAACAAGACCCTTCCATATGTTGCCTATAAGAGACTCACTTTAATTTGAAAGAGACACAGAGACTGAAAGTAAAAAGATAGTACATAATATTTCATGAAAATGGAAACATCAAACAAAAGTTGGGGTAACAATACTTATACCAGACAAAATTGACTTTAAAACAAAGACTATAACAAGAGACAAAGAAGGACCTAGCAATCCTACTTCTGGGCAGTTATCCAAAGAAACCCAAAACACTACTTTGAGGGGACATGCTTATTTATATGTTCATTGCACCATTATTTACAATAGCCAAGATATAAAAATAACATGTGTTTCCCTGAATGGATGAATGAATAAAGAAGAGGCAGTGCATATATACAATGGGATATTACTCAGCATGAAATCTTACCTAGAGGGTATTGTGCTGAGTGTAGTAAGTTAGACAGTGAAAGACAAATGCCATATGATCTCACTTACAAATTGAATCTAAAGAACAAATTAAACAAATGAAACAGAAACAAACTCATAGATACAAAAAACATTTTGATGGTTGCCAGATGGGAAGGCTGTTGAGGGTGGGTGAAAAATGGAAAGAGATAAAGAATTACAAACTGGTTGTTACACAGTAGTTATGGGGATGTAGGGTATAGCATAAGGAATACAGTGAATATTATAACAACTATGTATAGTCTCAGTTGGGTACTAGATTTGTTTGGTGGTAGATGGGAAGGGGTTGGGCACAGGGTGAAAAGGTGAAGGGATTAAGAAGTACAAGTTGGTAGCTACAAAATAATAATGGGGATGTAAAGTAAAGTATAGGGAATATAATCAATAATATGGTAGTAACTATGTATAGTGTGAGGTGGGTTCTAGTCAGAGGGATCATTTCATAAATTATATAAATGTTTAACCACTATGCTGTACACCTGATACTAATATAAAATAATATTGAATGTCAACTCTAATTGAAAAATTAAAAGGTGGTGGGAAGGTAAATGGGAGTAAGAGGTTCAAATGTCCAGGCATAAAAAAAAATGAGTCATGGGGATGTAATGTACAGCATGGGGAATATAGTCAATAATATTGTGATAGTGTGGTACAGTGTCAGATGGTTGCTGGACTGATCATGGTGATCACTTCTTTAGCACAGGGAATATGAGTATAATCAATACTATGGTAATAACTATGTAGACTTCCAGGTTGGTACTGTTGAATAACTATGATGTGCACCAGAAAGTAATATAATATTGTATGTTAGCTATATTTTAATAAAAATCTTTAAAAAATAAAATAAATTAAAAATAAAAAAACTTGCTCTTCAAGGGGTCAGGCTTTAAGGAACGAGGAGCTGAACACTGCTCCATATGACTGGGCCTCTGCCTGCTCCTGGATGTGATGTTGAGTGTGAGTCAGCTCCATTTTAAAGGTCCAAGAATTGAAAAGAAAAGCACCTCTCCCCATGACCCTGTCAGGAGAATTTACTGCTTCCTCTGTGGTCCCCAAGTGGGGACAGTGACAACTGTTCAGCCATTGCTATTCTCAGGGAGTCATGGATCCACTGTTAGGGACCACAAAGCCAATTGCTAGATTAGAGGGTGGAGGATGAGTTCTCAGAAAACTGTTTTTAGCAGAAAGCAGTGAATCATAAGAAGCCACATGTAGAGGGGGAAGATGGTGCCAGAAAACCCAGAGCTTAATAACATCTATTAATTTTAAGCAGTCATTATTTATTCTTTCCTTCAACTAGTACTTTTATTGTGCAACTATTCTGAATCAGGGTTGTGCTAGGTCTATGTATGCAGTAGCAAGCAAAACAGGTTTATGTCTTACTCTCATGGCACATAATTTATTGAGTTGTTGGAAAAGTCATAACATATTTTTTCTATGTTTTTCATTGCAAAAATGCGTCATGACTTTTCTGACAACCAAATATTAAGAGAGACAAATGACAGAAAGTTTAAATTGTTTTTGTTTTTTTAAGCAAAATATGTAGCTACAGAAAATGTTAAGGGTCATCAAGGACATGATCAGAATTCAGTGATAGTCAGTAATATGTTGATGTAGAAGAGGACTTACCTTCTAGAAAGAATACAGGGAAGGCTTTTTCAGATAGGTGGCAACATGCTGAAACCTGAACTGTCCCTGAGATGCAAGGTGGGGATCAGGGGGAAAGTGTACAAAGGCCCCAAGGCAGGAAAGGCTTAATGTAGGTAAAGAGTGAAAGAGGCCAGTGTGGCTTAGGGATAAGTTGGGAATGTGTGAAATTGAGGTGGGAAACCTTGTCAGCAATGGGAAGGAGTTAGGATTTAATTTGAAGTGAATTTTATTTAAAAAGTGCCCCAAAAAAGTCAAGAACCATATAATTTCACTGATGTGTGGTATATAAAACTGAAAACAACAAAAGAACAAGATAAACAAATGAACAAACAAAAACTCATAGACACAAACAATAGTTTAGTGGTTACCAGAAGGTAAGGGGGGTGGAAGAGGGTAAAAGGGATAAAATATATGGTGATGGAAAGAGAACTGACTCTGGGTGGTGAACACACAATGTGATATATAGATAGTGTATTACAGAATTGTGCACCTGAAATCTATGTAATTTTTCTAACAATTGTCACCCAATAAATTTTAATTAAAAAAAGTGATTAAAGAGTTTTCAGCAGGAAATAAATATGGGTGTATTTGTGTTTTTAATGACCACTTGAGCTGCTCTGTGGAGGATGGCTAGACTGGATGTGGGACATGAGGTATAGCAGGGAGGCTATGTAGGAGACTATATTAATCTATTTGAAAGATGCCTGTGCTCAGACCAACCTGGGAAGCTCTCATGTGTTTTGGAGGCCAGACTCTGTGCCCAGCATGGCCTCATACATTTTTCATCAGGCATAAGATTTCTTAAGACATGTCTCCTCACTCTTCCTTTTCATGGTTCCCAAGATGTCATGAGCCCACAACAGCCCTCCAGTGGCTCTCCTTACTTAGCTCCACTGCTGATTGTCATAGCTATTCGTGGACCTACCTTTGTTGTGCTCCTTAGCTTCTGTCTCTGTGTGAGTTTAAGGGGAGGTGATTCCTTGTAGAGCATCATGGGAACCTGCAATAAAAACTTAAAATGCCACAAAGTACACTGGACACTAATTAGAACATCACTCTTCAGCCACATTGAAGAGAAAAAAATCAGACAAAGATTCATTTCTTAGTTTATATGTTGGTGTGTAACTCTTGTTTTCTTTCTCACATTATTCTAGGGAGAAAATCCATTACATTCGGACTGAGGGTAATCACGGGCTTGAAAAGTTGTCCTGTGATGCAGATCTAGTTATTTTGCTGAGGTAAGGGGCTAAGCCTGAAGCAATTCTGGAAAAGCTATCCTGGGCTGTTCACCTCCACTACAACCCCGGCTAAAACACTCACCATTTGTTCTAGAGGTTTCCAGTAGCTGTAACGGAAGTAGGGCCACCATCCTTGTACCTGCTATCTATTGCCTTCTTTATATTTATAACTCAAGAGCTATATATAGTACTTGGTGGAGACTTTCTTGTAGGATTAATTAAGGTTTAAAATAACACTAAACATTTGCATGCTAATGTGCCTATCTTTTTAATACTGCATCTGAATCTAAGTCAGCGGTTCTCAACCTTCCTAATGACACGACCCTTTAATACAGTTCCTCATGTTGTGGTGACCCCCAACCATAAAATTATTTTTGTTGCTACTCTATAACTGTAATCTTGCTACTGTTATGAATCATAATGTAAATATCTTTTTGTTTTCTGATGGTCTTAGGCGACCCCTGTGAAAGGGTCGTTTGACCCCCAAAGGGGTCACGACCCACAGATTGAGAACCGCTGACTAAGTGCTTTTGCTGTTTTGTGAGAAGTGTAACTGCTATTACCCAAATTCATAAACACTCTCTCATGGACAGAGAACTAATTTTTTTTCCCACTTTGCAGTCTTTTTGAAGAAGAGATTATGTCCTACGTTCCCCTGCAGGCTGCCTTCCACCCTGGGTACAACTTCTCTCCCCGCTGTTCTCCCTGTTCCTCACCTCAGAACTCCCCAGGTAACTTGAGTGTCTGACAGTATATCTCCTGTAAATGGCCACCTGTATTTCTACCACAGGAAGGTGGAAGAAGGGTAATTGTATGTTTTTCCTCTCTCCCTGCCCCCTTTCAATTTTCTCATCTAATTCACTGTCTAAATTGGGTGTTGACAAATTAATACCTATTTTTGGATTGCCCCAAAGCTAGAATGCATTTTACATTTTTAAATGGTTTGAAATTTTTTTTACAAAACCAGTATTTCATGGCATGTGTAAATTATATGAAATTCAAATTCCTGTCTCTATACATAAAATGTTATTGGAACCCAGACACACCTGTTTATTTAGCTATTTTCTTTTTTTTTTTTTTTTTTAATTTTTATTGATTGTATTCCTTGGACTATCTTTTTCTATCCCTGAGGCCATATTACAATTACCAATTTGTATTGTCTCATCCCTTCCCCTCTCCTTTCTATGGCAACTTTCATACTACAACAGCAGAGTTAACTAGTAGCAACAGAGATCATATGGCCCAAAAAGCCTAAAATATTTATTATCTGGCCCTTTACAGAAAAATCCACCAGACCCTGCTCTAAATTGCTATTACATTCCAAATGCATTCTACAACCATTTAAAAGAAAAGAGCCCTTTGTGAAACATTTGTCCTTATGACTCAGAATGTTATTAGATACCAATTCTGGCAATTTTTGTTTAGTTGTAAAGGAGTTACTAGATTATATTGTTACTAGGGACCCCCCTTAGGAAGAAACTAAAGAGTTTTCTTACATGCTGTAATATGGTTCCCCTGACGTTTTCTTTATGTATTAGGATAAATTTACTCATGATACAGATACTCTTTGTAGGTATTTCCCATTCCAAATGAGGAAATATATTAATATATAGAAGTGTTTAATGAAAAAGGAATATACTATTTCCTAGATACATCAAATTAAATAAGTCAAATTCATACCCCAAACAGGATCTAGATATTGGAGACTTTTCCCCCATTTGTTTGGTTTGCATTACCACATTGTTCCTGTGGTAACCCCATTTTTTATTAAAGTTTATTGGGGTGACAATTGTTAGTAAAATTACACAGGTTTAGGTGTACAATTCTGTAATACATCATCTGTATATCACATTGTGTGTACATCACCCAGAGTAAGTTCTCCTTCCATCACTAATATTTGATTCCTATTGGCAGCTCAGCAGCAGCTCAATTCAGGCTGTGAATCAAACTGGGGACCCTGTTGCTCAGAGCTCAAACTCTTGAGCGAGCTCTTAACCAACTGAGCCACTCGGCTGGCCCTGCAACCCCCTTTTTATTTATTTATTTATTTTTTTATTGTTAGTTTCAGGTATACAGAACAATGCAATAGTTATCCTTTTCACCCTTCAAACAGAAGCAACCCCTCACCCCATCTACTGCCCTCCCATATCCGATATCATACTTATCTATTACAATTCCATTGACTCCATTCCCACACTCTACTCCACATCCTGTGACTATATGTATATATAATTATAGTTGACATACAATGTTATTCAACATTAGCTTCAGAAATACAGTACGGTGGTCAGGTCTCTAC